>NW_028238162.1:0-154478 GCF_015680905.1 Coptis chinensis | reverse complement strand
TTATTTGTAAAACTTCGTTATCATTATCAAAGTAAAATTTTCACTTAAAAACAACAACAACAACAAAAATTTTCTTTTTGTTAGGTAGAGTATATACTACAAAAAAAAAAAAATAAAAAATAAAAAACATTTTCTTTTTATTCGAAGGTATATATTATAAATAAATAAAATAACAACAATAATAACAATAAAAACAACAATATTTTCTTTTATTCGTAGAGTATATACTAAAAAAAAATAGTTTAAAAATAAAACAAATCAAAATCTAACGAAAGTAAAGCTAAGCGAACTTATTACGCTCCAAATCTGATTAGCATGCCTTTACTCTATAAGCTCAAAGCGACTTCCACTATTGAAGTTTAAATAGTCGATTCAGAATATCGTGTTGGTCTAACTATCTTAAAACATCCTTCCACATGTTCTACCTCATTACAAAGCCACGATCTTAGATCTAGGAAATCCCGAAGTTAAAAACCTATCTTGAAAAAATTAATTTTCACGTACATACCACACCACGTAGGAGTGTCGGACAAAAGCACATGTCTCATTTAATGTGCTATCTCTTTCCTGTTATGTGATATTTGTTTGTTTTCATTGATTGGTGTCATATTTTTTAACTTTCTTTTGACATGTTGCATATTGTGCTTTCGACACACTTTTAAAGCCCGATGTTGGCTGAATTTTTTCTTAAGCTTCACAGGTATTTTCTTTCTTCATCTCTTGACATTTTGAGGAGAAAGTATCCTTCTGTTTGGGGGTGGTAAGAACTTTAAGCAAAATTTACACAGTGTTTAGGTTGTATATAGCTTCTTTATGAATAAGTGTACTTAGTGACAAAGTCTTGTTTCCTCTACAAGTAAGATAATTAAAAAGAGATAGAAAGAAAAAATGAATACAAAACCCACTAATTACCTAAGGAAAACAGAAGTTTTTATTGAAGAACTAGAAGGTGTAGTCCTCCATTAACAAGTTACAAGCTTTTTTTTCTTAAAACTAAAAACTAAAAACTAAAAGTAAAGACATAGAAGTAAATGAAAAGTAAAAGTCAAGGAAGTAAAAGCTATCTAACTCCCAAAATCAGCCCCCGCTTTACATAAGAGCCTTTTTCTCTTCTCACGTGAAACACTCTCCTACCGTTTATTTTTCCTTATCCACAACTAACCCCCATTTTGACACCTTTTATTTTTAGATAATCATCTCTAAATCCAACCCGACTCATTAACCATGCAAGGTGTCAAATTTGCACCAATTATTTTACTGGTTTGTCTTGACTTGCATGATGACTCATCAAATCTTATTGGCCCGCTAGTGGGTCCCGCGTCGTCGTCTGAGTGGCGATCCGGTCTTTTGGCATTTTTACGACTTCGCCTTATGTGTAAAGTTCCTGCTGGCGATGCAAATCGAAGTAAGCTCCCTCGTTCGTTGAGTCCTTCTTCAAGAGATATGAGCTTGGAAGTTTGGCGGCTTTTGTACCGCGTAATCCGTTTACATTTGGATTACGTATTATTTGAGTCTTTGGGCTTTAGTCGGTTTGTTGAAAGAGCACATGGGATTGATTGGAAGGCATGTGTATACTCCTATTAGTGCTAAAATCTGGCTTTATAATAATTTTTACATTAGTTGCTCCCGACACAAAACAAATATCACGATTATTTCATGATTATTAAGCACTGAAATTGACCCGAAATGTTATGTCTCTGAGGTTTTTATAATACAGTTTTGGGTGCTTATCAATTAACACTTCAACTGTGGATGTATTGGTCTGATTGGTTTAAGGGGAGGTATCGTGTTTTGATGTAGCCTCTCCCTCCGGATTGGTAAGGATTAGGAATGATGGTGTATTTGAGTTGGGAGAAGCGACTAATAAGCGTGATAGGGATGATTTGGAAACCAGGAGGACTTGTAAAGCTTACGGCTTTGTTTCATTCCATTCAGTTTAAGACACTTTTGGTTTCTTGGCACAACAATCTGTTAAAGCTCCTTAAGTGATTCGCGAGAAAGTTATGGACTTGCAACCTAATGACAACATCATCATTTTCTTTTTATTAAATAGATTATCCACTACAAAAAATAGTAAAAATAAAATCCTTTAAAAATAAAACAAATTAAAATCTCCAAAAAGCAAAGCTAAAGACCTTATTACGCTCCAAATCTGATTAGCGTGCACTACTTTATAACCTCAAACGGCTTCCACTATTGAAGTTTGTGCCATCGATTGAGAATATCGTGTTAGTCTAACTTCGTTGTAAAACATTCTTCCATATGTTCTACCTCATTACAAAGCCACGATCTTCATCAAGGAAATCTAAAGTTAAAAACTCGTCTTGAAAAAATTAATTTTTCTCATTACATACCAACGTAAGAGTATCCGGACAAAACACGTTTGTGTATGTAACACATTTGTTTGTTTTATCTCTTTCCTATTGTGTGATATTTGTTTGTTTTCATTGATTGGTGTGATATTTTTAACTTTCTTTTGACATGTTGCATATTGTTGCTTTCGACACACTTTTGTCCCATTGTTAGGCATTTTTTTTTCTCAAGCTTCCGGGGTATTTTCTTTCTTCATCTCTTGACATTTTTGGGAGAAATCATCCTTACGTTTTGGGGGTGGTAAGAACACGAAACAAAAATCTACCAGTTTTTAGGTTGTATCTGACTTCTTTATGAATAGGTGTACTTAGTGACAAAGTCTTGTTTCCTTTTATGATGAAAAAATTGTCTAGAAATCTCACACTAGTATTCGGATTAGGAATTCTTCTTAGAAACTTAATATAATATGTAATGCAATAGTTTTTACATCTTTTCTTGAACATTCATGCCGCGAGTATCATTGACCGATTACATTGTATAAATTTTCCAAGTTTCAAATACCGACATGATCATTTCAAGGATATTTTTATGTTATGCATTTTGGAGGGTTGGAGTACAATTGAAGAAAAAGCTCGAGTGAATTTTTTCACTGATCGAATGAAGGAAGATTAACAACTTGACTGTGGATGTATTGGTCTACACAATTGGTTTGAGGGAGCCATCGTGTTTTGATGTAACCGGAGCCTCTCTCCGTTGGTAGGGCTTAGGAATGGAGTATTTGAGTTGGGAGAAGCGGCGAGAGAAGATTTGGAAACAGGGAGGCTGGTAAAGCTAACCGCATTGTTTCATTCCGTTCGATTTAGACAAATTTAGTTTCTTAGCACAACAATCATTTAAGCTCCTTAAGTGATTGCAGAAAGCTATGGGCTACTAACCCTAATGACGAAATTTGGTTAACGAGTTTGTATTGAGGAGGATAGGATTTGCCGTTGGAATGGACTTGCGTCCGACTTGTTGCCGCGCTTGTCCTAATTATTTGTAAAACTTCGTTATCATTACCAATAAAATTTCCACTTAAAAAAACAACAACAACAACAACAACAACAACAACAACATTTTCTTTTATTGAAGAGTATATATACAAAAAATAACAAAAAAACATTTTCTTTTTTATTGAAGGTATATACTATAAATAAAAAATAACAACAACAAAATAACAACATTTTCTTTTTATTCTAAAGGTATATACTACAAAAACTATTAAAAAATACAACATTATCATTTTTCTTTTTTTTTATTTTTATCCAATACAAAAATCAAAAATCAAAAAAAATCAAAATCAAAAATCAAAATATCACAAAAGCAAAGCTAATCTGGATTTATTACGCTAAAATCTGGTCAGCGTGCACTACTCATAAGCTCAAACGGCTTCCACTGAAGTTTAGCCATCAATTCAGAATATACATGTTGGTCTAACTACCTTGTGAAACATTCTTCCATATGTTCTACCTCATTACAAAGCCACGATCTTAATCTAGAAATCAAGTTAAAAACCCATCTTGAAAAATTAACTTTTCGCATTACATACCCAAGTAAGAGTGTCGGACAAAAGCAAATGTCTCATTTGGTGTGTTATCTCTTTCCTATTGTGTGATATTTGTTTGTTTTCATTAATTGGTGTGATATTTTTAACTTTCTTTTTGACATGTTGCATATTGTGCTCAACACACTTTTTTGCTTGATGTTAAAAGCTGAATTTTTTTTTCAAGCTTCCGGGTTATTTTCTTTCTTCATCTCTTGACATTTTGAGGAGAAAGCATTATTTCTATTTGGGGGTGGTAAGAACACGGGAAACAAAATTCTGTTGTTTTTTAGGTTGTATAAAGCTTCTTTATGAATAAGTGTACTTAGTGACAATGTCTTGTTTCCTTTTTCTATGATGAAAATTGTCTAGAAATCTCACACTAGTATTGGTTAGGTTTCTTCTTACAAAATTAATATAATATAATATGCCTTGATAGTTTTACATCTTTTCTTGAACATTCATGCACGGAGTATCATTCACTACACCAGAAAATGCATTTACTAACGGTTATATCCTTTACTTATATTTTTACTAATGGTTATATCCGTTGGATTAAGAAGTCCTCTCTCACTTAATTAGGCAAAATTTAGTAACGGATATAACCGTTACTAATAAT
The DNA here is from genome assembly GCF_015680905.1 of Coptis chinensis. NCBI lineage: Eukaryota > Viridiplantae > Streptophyta > Magnoliopsida > Ranunculales > Ranunculaceae > Coptis > Coptis chinensis. The sequence goes on along the minus strand of NW_028238162.1, from coordinate 149,964 downwards.
AATTTTTGTAACGGTTATGTTTGTTACTAAAATTCTTTGTAACAGATAGCCAACTATTGGTGGCCCAATTAAATTTGTCATTTCTAACAGATATATCCGTTAGTAATGGATGTACTATTTACTTAACTATTGTTTGTAACGGATATATCCGTTACTAACTTTTAGTCTAAGAAAAATAAAAATTCCTGGGGTCAAATTTTTTCCACCCTGCAAATCTAATTCTTCCACATCTGACTATTCCATCTCGCATAAATATCTATACAACAACTAAAGCAACAAATGAATAACAAGAAAAACTAATCCAAATCTCAATTTACATAGAAAGAAACAAAGCCTCCAATCCAAATCACAATTTACATTGAAAGAAAAACAAAGTCTCACAATGAGTTTTCCTACTTTCTTCCTTAATTCATTTCTACCATATACAGATAGACATATATTGACAAACCTAACAAACACATTGTTCTCATTGTCAATTACTTTAAAAGAAATGTTTCCTAGCCATAGCACAGAAGCAAGCATAGCAAATGTACTCTCTTGATCATCTTTACAAAGTCGAACAATATCTAACGCCTCCTTATCAAATGAAGGAAACAAAAACCATAAACTGTGTTGTCATTATTAATAACTAGTAGCTAGCGAAAGGGCTATAAACCTACATGATCATTTCAAGGATATTGACAGCACATTGTATACATTTTCCAGGTTTCAAATACCGACATGATCATTTCAAGGATATTTTATGTGATGCATTTTGGAGGGTTGGAGTACAAGTGAAGAAAATGGCTCAGTGAATTTTTTCAACGATCCGAATGAGGGAAGATTAACACCGACTGTTGATGTATTGGTCTACATTGGTTTGAGGAGGTATCGTGTTTTGATGTAATTTGGAGCCTCTCTCCGTTGGTAGGGCTTAGGAATGGAATATTTGAGTTGGGAGAAGTAGCTAATAAAGTAGCAGCTGGGATGATTTGGAAACACGAGGAGGCTTGTAAAGCTAACCAGCATTGTTTCATTCCGTTCAGTTTCGACACTTTTGGTTTCTTGGCACAGCAATCACGGTAAGCTCCTTAAGTGCTTGCGAGAAAGTTATGGACTGCATCCTAATGACGAAATTTAGTCCCTAACGAGTTTGTATTGAGGGGAGGATAGGATTTGCCGTTCAGAAAGGACGTACGTCACAACTTGTTGTAGGCTTTTCCTCATAATTTGTAAAACTCGTTATCATTATCAATAAAATTTCCACTTAAAAAACAACAACAACAACAACATTTTCTTTTACTCGAAGAGTATATACTACAAAAAATAAAATTAAAAAAAAACATTTTTTTTTATTCGAAGAGTATATACTATAAATAAAATAAAAACAACAACAACAACAACAACAACAACAACAACAACATTTTCTTTTATTCGAAGAGTATATACTACAAAAAAACTATAAAAAAAAAACAAAAGAAAAACAACAACATCATTATTTTCTTTTTATTCGTAGATTATCCACTAAAAAAAAATAAAAAAAAAATCCTTTAAAAATAAAACAAATAAAAATCTCACAAAAGCAAAGCTAACTGAACTTATTCTGCTCAAAGACAGTCGCGTGCACTACTCTATAAGCTCGAAACAGCTTCCACTATTGAAGTTTACGCCATCAATTCAGAATATGTCGTGTTGGTCTAACTATCTTGTGAAACATTCTTCCATATGTTCTACCTCATTTGCAAAGCCCACGATCATCGTCAAAGAAATCTGAAAGTTAAAAACCCATCTTGAAAAAATTAACTTTTCACGCATTACATACCACATAAAGAGTGTCGGACAAAAGCACATGTCTCATTTGGTGTGCTATCTCTTTCCTATTATTGTGATATTTGTTTGTTTTCATTGATTGGTGTGATATTTTTAACTTTCTTTTGACATGTTGCATATTGTGCTCAACACACTTTTGCCGGATGTTAGTTAGAATTTTTTCTCAAGCTTCAGGGTATTTTCTTTCTTCATCTCTTGACATTTTGAGGAAAAAGCGTCCTTACGTTTAGGGGTGCTAAGAACACGAAACCAAAATTTATCTGAGTTTTTAGGTTGTATATAGTTTTTAGTTCTTTTTATGAATAGGTGTACTTAGTGACAAAGTCTTGTTTCCTTTTCTATGATGAAAAAATTGTCTAGAAATCTCACACTAGTATTGAATTAGGATTTCTTCTTAGAAACGTAATATAATATATACGCTTAATTTTTTTATCTTTTCTTGAACATTCATGCCGCGAATTATCATTGTGATTACATTGTATACATTTTCCGGGTTTCAAATACCGACATGATCATTTCAAGGATATTTTATGTTATGCATTTTGGAGGGTTGGAGTACAAGTGAAGAAAGAGGCTTTCGTGAATTTTTTCAGCGATCCAGAATGAGGAAGATGAACAACTTCGACTGTGGATGTATTGGTCTGATTGGTTTGAGGGTGGCATCGTGTTTTGATATAACTGGAGCCTCTCCGTTGGTAGGGCTTAGGAATTGTGTATTTAAGTTGGGAGAAGCGACTAATAGGCGCAACAGCAGGGATGATTTGGAAACCACGAGGAGGCTTGTAAAGCTAACCAACATTGTTTCATTCCGTTCGGTTTCGGCAATTTTAGTTTCTTAGCACAACAATCTGTTAAGCTCCTTAAGTGATTCGCAGAAAGTTATGGACCACAACCTAATGACAAAATTTGGTTCCTAACGAGTTTGTGTTACGGAGGATAGGATTTGCCGTTCGAAAAGGACTTGCGTCACAAACTTGTTACCGCGTTTGTCCTCATTATTTGTAAAACTCGTTATCATTATCAATAAAATTTCCACTTAAAAAACAACAACAACAACAACAACAACATTTTCTTTTATTCGATGGCAAGTAAACGTCATTCGTGGTTTAACGATCTAAAAAAAAATATGAATAAGCAAGTTAAAGGAAGCATGCGCATCATTAAAAAATGAAAAGACTAACTCTCAAACTTACATCAAACAAAATGGGATCAAACATCACCTTTTCTAGGCAGACTACCTCAGCTCTACTTCTCAATCTGGAAAAACTCAGCGCTCATCATCGTACTCGGGTTATATGCCCTTTGTTTCTGCTAAATTAACTCCTTAATCTGTTCGAAGACAATGCATGCTTTGCTTTCGAGTCAAAGCTTCGAGGGTGTCGGCGGGCGGCTTCATCAACCTGTAAGGGCGGCTAGGTATGGATGTGCTAGTGCTTCTTCATTTGCAACCACAGAGAACAATACACACATAGATACATAAACTGTCATATCTGTTCAATCAAACTGCACAACTTTCTTTGGAAAAACACAACTCAAATACCTCATTTTCGTGTTATTCTTTGCTTTTTACTACCATAATCAAAATCGAAACAAATGCACCACTTTGCCTTCACTTCTACAGTACAAATACTTTACCCCCACAAAACATATTTATCAAAACAACCGAGGAACAGATTCTCACTCTTACCTCTCATTCTCTGCCTTGGATCAAATGTCAACATCTTCTCAACCGGATCAACAATTGCGGGGGCGGATGTGTGGGAATCTCTCGATAAACAATTGCCACTTGTGGCCGGAACTTGTCGTTTATACATTCTAGGTCAGCCTCGGAAGGGGTGCCAATCACCGCCTTTGTAATACACCAATTCTTGTGTAAACACTACACGCATACATCAAGCGTGTTCCATATATATGTAAAATCATGTATTAAGACATTCAACGCTACAAATCTTAACTATAGGTGTTTAGCCATTTACAAATCCAAACAAAACAAAAGCTTCATAAACCATCTAGACCACAATGACTACAAAACACCTTCCGTGTCCATCCCTTAACTTCGACCATCTTCTCCATCCTAGACCTTAATAAGATGAGTAAAAAAACTGTGTAATTAATTTTATATATCTACCTTACTGCATAAGGGGTCTTTTTTGGTCTTCCAATATTCACCAAAGCCACCACTAGAACAAAATAACAAGTTAAATGGATTTAATCATAATATTTAATGCATGCATAAACTGCCATGTCATTGATTAATCTATATATCAGTGCACATCCCAAAACATGACAACATGAACATTCATATAGAGGCTGAGTATTTGAAAAACAAATATTCATACCCCTACAGCAACTTTTATTGCATCATAAAACAAACTTAATATAACAAACTACAGCTGCATGCACTCTGTCTTATTCAACAACCTCGATCACAACTCATTAACTAGTACAGCTGTAAAACTGCAGACATTTCTTTCTTCATCCTAGACTCTGCATTCTCACCTTCACAACTCTCCGACACCAAAACAAATTCATCAAAACTTACTTCCACCACAACATATGGAAAAATTCAAAGCGCGTGGCTAAAGTCTTGAGCGAGACAAATATTTTTTCTCTAACAACATATTAGGACCAAAAATTTCTATAAACAACCCTTTCACACCCATCTGCACAGACAACTAAGTATAGGCAATTACTCTAGACTTCAAACCACTTAGGACCAATTTTCTGGCTAATGCTCATTCTCTTCCTACGCCTAACAGCCTTACTTTGCAAGGTTTCAGTTCCCAGCAAAGCTATAAGTTCGAGAATGCTCACTACTTCTGATGGAACCTATAAGATTTTGTAAGAGTCAACTAATTGCACGGCACTCAAAAGTCGAGAGGATGGCGACTCACCCAAATGATCTTCATTCATATTAAACATGGAATTATGAAATTAAAACCCAGTTGATATGGATATATATTCATCGTCTAATATTCAAATAAAAATATCCTCCAAGCTAACCTCTGACAATATACTAGAATCATTTTCTCTACAGTTTGCCACATTATAGAATATGATGCCTAAGCTAACCACACCAAGCTGCTACAAATGCTACTGACTTACCAAAAACTTTTTTCTACACTCGAGATCACCATCTTGCAAACATTATTAAAGGGGAATTATCAAGGACACTTGTATTACGGTGAAACCTGTGCTACTTTGTTTACAATATCGTATGCTCATTACCATTTCATTTTTATGTATTATATACATATTCCTAATCAACTCTTTATAGGATCACCCAGACTGAACATGTATATGACACAAGGACTGTCCCTCAGATCACAACCGTGGCACCAACTTAATTACAGCTAAACTTCTCATTTCTTAATAGATTTGCTTACTTCAATTATTTCAATCTTGATAACTTTCGTGTCTTTTACCAATATGTCATCACTCCTAATAATATATCTCAACACCCTCAGCTTCTACATACTACTTAACCTCTAAACATCAATCTCTCAGCTTTCTAAATCACTTCTTATCCAACAGTATAGTTACAACTTATTAACTATTCAAATTTTCAGTGCTTGCCTCCTCTTTGTACAAATTTACGTCCAGACAACCATTCACGTCTAAGCTTTTTTGCTTTAGAGGACTAGACACTAGAGATAAACAGAGGGTCTTCGATCTATATAACCACTGCATTTTATATTATTTAAATCATAACAATGTATTTTCGAATTAAGATGTTAACATTTATGATTTATGTAATTCTAGTCAACAACATGCATTAGTATCTCAACAAATTATATTAACAAGTAATGCTAGAATACCTAACAATTCATTCAGCATCAACTCACTGGTCCGGAAAGAAAGAGAAAAAATAAGCAAGGGCTTACTTGTATTGAGCTAGCGGCCATTAAATGACCAGCAACTTGTAACTCCACTACCAATAACGTGACCGTCAGGACCAGTTAATGACACATTTTCTCTCTCTCTCTCTCTCTATTTCTATTTTGTGCAAGAAGAATAGGGTTTCCCTTTCTCAAAACTCAAATTTCTTCAAATTTTGAGTTAAGCGGGTATAAACTTTGGGTTCAGTTGAATTTTTAAATTTAACTTTGGGTTCAGTCAAATCTCGGGCTACTTCCCCCTCTTTGATATCTAGCGGGATGAGTTAAACTTTGGGTTTTTAAAATCCTTCTTTCAAATTTTTAAACTTTGGGTTCAGTATTTTTAGCAAATAATAGAGCGGGAACTAGCCCGAGAGAGCTCAATTTTTTTCATACACACTGTGCCCGAAATTTCAAATTCCAACCCATTCGACGGTAATCCGACCCTCATTATCTCGTGCTTGTTACAGGAGAATTGTTTTTCAAGTGTCCATCCATAATTCCATTATGGCTTCGGTTATCTAGCATTCTAGCATGCATGTAACCACTGTTCTAAAAATCGGTCTAGGCGGTGCCCAACCTACTCGCCTAGGCACAAGTCGTTTAAAAATTGGTGGACCGACTAAGCAAGTCTAGGCGGACCAATTAGGCAGGCTAGGCGGCTTCTAGGCGGTCCAGTCAAGTTTTTTTTTTTTTAATGATTAAATATCGAAAAATAAAGGCTCCTGTAGGCTTAAGATTTGAATGAGTTTAAAAGACTTAAATCTAATGTAAATTATATGGCACTATAACAGAGAGTATGTTTTTATATGAAGTCAATATTCATCAACTATTACGCATTTTTGTAATAAGTATATTTGTTTGTGTTCGATTATTTTTTGAGTTATGGTAAATGATTTTCTTCATTTCTTGTAGTATGTGTGTATTATTATATATATTAGGGAAAAAAACTGCCTAGCAACTAGCCCATCTAGGCACTGCCTAGAAAGCCTAGACACTAGGCGCTCTCCCACCGCCTAGCATTTTTTAGAACATTGCATGTAACTTAGATGTTGATCGTGTTTTGATTACCATTAAACATTATATATGCAAACAAGAACCCGTAAATGAATATGGTATTATTTTTATTGCCTAACATGTTTTAAATGAGATCACTAACTCTTTGATGTTGGTAGAGTTCAATCCCCATCGCTCTAGTTGGTATCATTATCACCCAAATATTTTACCAACTTTGCTAGTTGGCACCTGCGAGTATGTTATGATTGCATTGTTCCGATATATAACCGCTCATTTTGGAATTCATAAGAATAAAAATAACTTTGGGTGGAATATGTTTGCGATCACCTTCTGCACACATATAATTGTCTTCTTTTAACAAAATTTCTAAATAGATAATAACATTCTCAAATCACAGTAACTGACAAACTCACTAATCGTTTATAAGTAGGAGACCCGGCCCATAACTATGTCGGCTTCAGCACAACACAATAACATATTGCTAAGAATGAAGAATATGATCAATCAGTTTATACCAATAACATGTTATAATCTTCACAAGTACAAGTTAACGTTCGATCACTTCGTGGTGACAAATTAAACTTGGATTGGACACTGTGGTTGCCAAAAAGGGGTTGGCTACTTTTTCAATCAATTATTTAACTACACTCTACATACTCGTGACGAATTATTACATGGCGTTTTACATCTTACTCCGTCTCCTAACTCATCACTCTAGGCATGATAGTGATCCGCTTCGCATGAATTGCATAGAGGTTTGTGTCCTCAAATAGCCCGACCAAATAAGCCTCAGCAACCTCTTGCAAAGCGGCAACAGCAGAGCTCTGGAAACGGAGATTAGTCTTGAAATACTGAGCAATTTCACGGACAAGGCACTGGAAAATGGAAGCTTCCTTATTAAAAGCTCAGTACTCTTCTAGTACTTCCTGATTCCCATAAAGACTCGATATTGTTTCGGCAACAATCTACTTCAACACAGCGAGAGCAATATGATGAAGAAAGCACTAAGGAACATAAGAAGTTTCAAAGTTAGGAGAGACGAGACTGAACCAAGGAGATGATTACCTACGTACCCAAGAATCTTTCGAGGATGAATTTGTAATCTTTGTAAATATATGTACTTACATTTTTCATACCCGAGTGTTTAAGGGATTACTCGGTGAATCTTCAATTAGACACCTTAATTTTATAAGAACAGAGGATAATACTAGTTCATTGATTTCTCGACCTATTCACTTGTTAATTCAGTTTCATGCTGGATATAATTGGACGAGATTTTTACAAGGAACGAAGAATCAATGGAAAGTAGAGAGTTCTCATTGAACGAGATAAACCCTAATTAAAAAGTATCTCGACACAAATCATATTAAAACGAATACTATAACATCTCAACACAAATCATTTCTTTTGAAATTTCGACATATTCTTCTTTGTATTTTTAACGTTTTTAAGAATGTGCATAACTGCATATCATCTATAATTCTATATAAATGATAGCCTATACATCATGAGCCCTAAACCCTAAAACCCTAAACCCTAAACCCTAGAAAATCTGACAAAAGCATAGACTAAAATTTCACATTTGCTAGATACTCACCACTTTAGTAAAGGTAGTTAAGGTAGTTATATTTGGTTTCATGTCAGGAGCTTTGAACTTTATGAAAGCGCCCTTGCTGCCCATATGTGTCATGAAATGAAAGAGGAAGTTAAGTACAAGTGTACAACTAGTGAACTTAAATGAAATTTTAGGCTAGTACATGGGGGCTTCCAGTAATTCCAATTCCTCAGCCTGACAAGGCATCCCGCCATTCCCACACCATGCAATTTGGTATTTGCTTCCTCAGGCTTTCCCACCAAATTTTCCAGAGTCATCAGCCCATTAAATGTTTACAGATCATGCAGGTCTTAATGTAAACTTTAATTATAATCACAGAAAGCTACACCAGCTTATAAAGTTCCATTCGCTCTGGTTAGACTCCCATGTTGAAACCAATTGGATAAACTAACGGAAAAGAAAAGTAGATCAGACCTTCACAGAGTATCATAATGACATGATTTCTTGTCTTCTTAATATGTCACAATGAAGTTCATCTTTTTCCAAGAACAATTGCTAATCATCGAGGTGTTTTACAAACTACAAAGACATGGTAAAAGTGGCTATCTATGGCTCACGCCGAACTAACTATCTCCTACACATTTATAGGGTCAGTTTGTGAAGAATGAGTTCCAAATGACATGTAATCTGAAGGACCAGTGTGAATCGTACAAGGCTTCAGATTTTAATTTTTGAATAGCAAACAGTGATTCTGACAAAAAAAAAAGTGAGCCCGAATGCATATAAGCTCGACATGCTCGAGAGGGAGAACACGACAGTATCGGGAGCCAATCCAAATGTCAACAGAGATTGAGAGGGCGAAGAAATTCACACAATTTGGTAGAGTGGAGGAGACGAAGACGAATGCTGGTTGGTTGTAACTGGTTATGTCCGATTTATTTTTGTGCGGGCTTTGGTGATGGGGTCTGCCCAAAACTCTATGTTGCACCCAACATAATTACAGACCCCAAATTGAGCCGGGGTCTGCCAAACACAAAATGGATCATCAATAACACAGGACTCTAAAGGATACTCCTAGTGATTTAAACGAAGGAAATTTTTATGTTAAATGAAGGCTTGATTGCGCTACTGTATTCACCCTTTATTTCCAAATCATTACAGGGGCTTTAGAGTTTAGACTGCTTTATCCACAATAGTTGTTTCCTATTGGCGTACCCTCCTTCAGTTCACTGATTGATACTTTGATAGTACTTCCCCGTACCACTTGCCATTTGATCATTACAAACGAAGGTGAAACTTTATTGCCCGATGGAACGAAGATACCACTGCTCCCATTCCATGTATCCAATCTCGGCCTAGAATTTAATGGTCTATTGACTATTGGTATGGAAACGGACCGTTCAACAGTAAAAAGTCAATCCTAATTGTCTTAGTACCAACAGTAACAGAGAGGTGTACTCTTCCAAAGGCAAGGATGGGATTACGGTCTTCCAATAGGAGGTCTTCAAATACCTTATTACAACACTCATTTAAAACCCAGTAAGCATTGCCAATTTACTATGATGTTGAAATTTCAGGCTTCTGTAACCTTAAACACATAATAGTTAGACAGTTTTGGAAATCAATGAATACAAACCAGCAATGCCGGAGAAGAAACTTAAGCTCTGAATCACCACTCTTAGTTTAACTATTTCAAATACTGTATCACCCCCACAAAATTTGGCTTTCATGCTTTGGAGTCATGCTCATGATGCGTAGGTTCAGCTCTCTAATCAGAAGCAATGATGAAAAAACACCCTAGAAGATAAAACTATGGTAAGAGTGAGGTCAGTTGAATACTAAAGAGATCACCAACAGCTCCACGAACATCCATCTGAAACGGATAAAGAAATACTAGCATTAGTAACAGACTGATCACATCATCATCACGAAAATTGCCCGAATGACTAGAGCTATTCAAAGTGCGAGACCTTATAGCACGAAAGTTAAACATACATTAATGAAAGTCTTGGTAGTAGAGTACCTGGTCACAGCACACAAGCTTGGTAATCAACGGATAAAATTCTTTTAAATGCTTTCTGAAAACCTGGCTGTTCATAAGGCACATGCCTTTGAGTACCTGAACATAGTTATACGAACACTTATTTTCATCAGAACAACTGAAGAAGTTAAGCATCAACGCTAAAATGTCTAGTAATCAAACTACTGCCAATCAATTAATCGTTTCTTCCTCCTTTCAAAGACTTAAATCTACATCACTGTGCAAATCAAATACTCAGCAATTCTTTTAGTAATATACTTGGACAACCTCTTCGGCATTTATACTTGCACATGTCCCAATTCCAAAGTCATGGTTAAACCCAAATCCGGTTAACACCCACCCCCTCTCTCCTTCTCCAAATGCATGCCTAAACCTGTGCTGGGGACGACGCTAAGGATTGTTCTAGTATACAGGAACAGACCTCAAAGTATACTAAGGTAAGTTTGAACCGCAAACTTAATTTAGTATTGTTCTAATATAAAAAGTCCGTACAGTATTGCTCTATGATGAACTGCTCGTTCGTCCTGCATGATGAATGGATGGGAAGAAGATTGCTTAAGATCAGCCAATGTGTCCCTTGTCCCGGAATAGACCTCAAACTAACTTTAGTGTTGCTCTAATATACAAAAACAGACCTTATTTTACTTTTGTTCTTATATACTGAAGGAAGCTTGCTTTAGTATTGTTCTACTATACGGAAACAACCACAAACTTTAACGTGACTTAATTTTAGGGGTGTTTGGATAAAAAGGAGAGAGCCATTAGGAAGCTTTCTCTAATGGGTGAAGAAGTGGAAGAAGAGGCGGATTCATTAGTCTAAATTCAATTTCTGCTGCTGGATAAGCTCTTTCTGCAAGTTCAGTAAAAAGACTTCTGCACCATCTTAAAAGAAATTCTATAGAGGAATTTTCAACTGGAGTTGACTATAACTTAAGCGAGAGATCAGTTAGATATGGCTTTCCTCCTCTGCCTTCCTGCTTATACCCAAACAACCCCTTAAATAGTGCACCCCAGCACTGATATTGATCTCATGAGATCAGGACTTGGGACATAGGCCGAAGGTAGCAACGTCGAAACCTGTGGGATTTACTGATTTAGTCCTTCAGAAAGGAAGCTGTCTTGGATCCTGGATAAATTGTGCTGATCTACCTTTTACTTATGTTGAAGCCTTTTGAGTTTTGAGGAAACCACCATAGTCAGGGATGGGGCCAAAACCTGTCGGCTTCAGCCATCGGATTGGTATGTCCGGGAACAACATCGGCGTGGTAGTGGTGCGTTGTTACAAGCAAGCTGCTGCTTAATATGAAAAGATGCCCCAGTCACTAAATTTACCAACTCTCATGTCACAGTAGAAATTTAATTGTGCAACATTTAGAAGACGGGCATCACTTTATAAATGCTCATATAGTCTTATCCACCTCTTTTTCCAATTGTCTTTATTATTACGTAATTTTATACTTGTGAGCGCCATTGGCAATTATTTCTTTGGTTTTCCTAATTCAATGGCCTATAACGGCCATGACTGTAAGCCACCTAGCCATTATTGTGGTATAAAACCCACACATTAAAAAACCTTAGACCACAATGGTTATCTCAGTAAAGTCCAGAGTTCCTCGAGTAATAATGGAGAAAAAGATATAGAAAGAAGTAACAAGAACTAAAAGAACAAAAGTGCATCAAAACTAGTTCAGATTTCACACTAGATATGTAGCAAGAGCTATATAAAAAAAATTAGTAGATTTCTGACGGAAAAATATACCTTAACAATAACTGGAGAACGTAATTCCAGTACTCGATGAATGTCGACATTAGCAGACTCTCCTGTGCCAGATTGGAGATCAGACGCCTCCTTCAGTATCTGTCCACAGAAAGAAACTAGTTTCTCTTCGGCTATGCCCTCGAGCTTCTCATCTGCATTTATATTTTTACTATAATTTCTACCATTAACGGAGGTCATATCTAAACCAACAGAAGCATTCCTCTCCACTGGATTCTCAATGTTAGTAGTAAAGCTTGAAGTTGTCTTTTGTAAAATATCCAAATAAATGCTAGTTCCTGCTAATTCTTGGCGAAGAAGATTCAGAGGCGGCCTGGGCAAAGATTGTGGAAATTAGAAAATAATGAAAGAAAGCAAGTGAATCTAGATATGCATATGTTGCCTACCTTTCAGCAGGAATGTAGTGCATACGTATTCTGAGACTGGAATATGAATTGTAAGAAGCAGAAAACTCTAGAACTGAAAGCAAAATGTCCATTATGGCGATCTTCTGTTGGGCCTTCAGTTTGCTCCAGTATTTCTTCTGCATTTACAAACCATTTCTCTTAAACTCCAGTGTCCGGTAAGTGAATACAACAACTTAAATTTTTCATTTTTCTTCTCTTTTTTATTTAACTCTTTTTACAAATTTTCTTCTTCAGCCCTGAACCTTGCTATGGTTAGACTACTGGACTCGAAGCGGGAAAACTATGTTTTTTTCAGAATATTTCAAACAGATAAAGCAGTATTTCAATGTTCCAGAATAGAACATTAAGAATGCTCCCAAAATGCTCTAAAGGATGAAATGTCTCAGCAAGAACATATTATTATTGGAATGTTGCAGCTGAAACACAGTGTATTCTGCTTCACAAGACTTGTGAAATCAAACAAATTTGTGAATGCTGATCCAAACAAGAGCATACCTACTTGCATGTAGCAAATAAGTAATACAAGTAATAGAAGGTCCAAGTTACATGGAGCCGATAATGTTAATTTTGTCAACTACTTGAACTGAATCGAAATGGATAGAAATACCACCACGCCAGGCTCAAGTGGAAAATTGATAAGCACCTGAATACTATCAATGGCACCTAGAAGTAGAAGCTGAGTGATGCATTTGCCTCTAACTGTTCCCCACAGTGAACTTTCCTCCTCATTCTTCAGATCAGATTCGATGGCATCAGGAATCTTTGAGGGCATACAATCAATAACAGAAAAATAAATAAATAAATATAATATTAAAAAAAAAAAAAATAAAAATCACCGTCATTAGCTGCAGATGTATCAAACAAAGAAACTAAATAACTTACTAAATAGCATACTAATCATATATATATCACAAAGCACAAATATTTTCAAAACCACGCAATAAGAACTCCTGCAAGTATTAGCTAGCTAAATCTCTTACTCTAGTAGTCTTGTATTGTATTCTTTATCTGAAAAACATAATAGAATAGATCAAAATCACGTACAAAATAGCGATCACCTCAAGGGCCAATCTACAGTCTAACCATGCAATAAGCTTAATTACTGGTCATTTGGGCCAGTATACACCTGAGACGTGACAATTCCAAATCCCGGACTATGGTGTGGACTAAAGGGGTGAAGGCTGCGCCAGAATTTTAGATCCACCTCAGTCAGATACTCGGGTTCTATCTCAAATGCCAAAGTTCTTAAGAGACGACCAATATTCTACTTGCATCAAAGCATTTTCAGATATCCATCACACTTCTCATGGGGGTGGTTGAGTAGGAACGCTATTGGAGGTGTAGGGTAGCAGCACCTATAGGGTTATTCACACTCAACCTATACCTCAATATCCTTCTTCAAGGTTATTCACACTCGCCTCCAGACTTCTTGATCAATGACAGCTACTTTGTCTCAAAGCCCAAACTACAAGGAGGTTTATCTAACTATGAGCAGACACCTAACAATAGCCCAAATATATGGCTGGAGTGCTAACTCAATCTCAAATTCTCAACCTCTCAAAGAAACGAAGGTCTAACTTGAGGCAGGCACAGCCTAATGAACCTACTAAGTCCACACTCCACAGTACTGTGCATACACCCCAAGAATGAAGACAAATGAAATAATCAAATTGATGAAGGCCAATTTGGAGAAAGAACATGTGTTTCTTGAAACTGTACATTCTGTGACAGCTGCCAGAAAAAGAACTAGTCTTGAAAAAATCCTTAGCAGGAGGGAAAATTTTCTGTTTGACTAGAATGCAAACAAGACCAAAGTTGATAATCAACACACCCAATACCTTGACAGGAGAAGATGGTACCAAAGCATCTGAAGGACGACTCCTCGATTTAGAGGTTAGACTTCTGACTAAAAGGTTGTCCATCATATTACCCATAATCCTTTGTCCTAATGTTTGAGTCCGTTGCAGATCACCAGCTTCAGCGGTCTTTTGACCTCGTCCTGATGGTGATGGCACACCTGAAATAAATTGGAAGAGGATCAGTAACACATTTTACTAATTAGTAGATATTTCAAAGATAGATCGAGCACCCATCATTCGTGCAGGTACGCAATCAAGAATTCAGGTTGAAGTCGCTAACCTTCAGATTCCTCCAAGTTTGAATGCACCTCAATGTTTTGATAACCATCTGGTTGGTATGAAGTGCTAGGATGTTTTCCAGGACTTTCATTATCAATACGTGGGAATGCCTGATTGAGGATCTTTCCATTGTCACCGTTATCAGGCTGATGATGATCACCTTCGCCCACGTTGACCCCGGAATCTTTCATTAGCAATATATGGTTCTTAGAGCTATCAAAGCCCAATGAATTGAGAAGCTCCACGGGTTGAGTTGTGTATGAAGCATCCCTTAAATAAGAGTATAAGATACAATCAACAGTATTGCAGAATACAGCAGACTGACTACACACACACAGGTTTGTGTATGAAGAATTCCTTAAATAAGAATGTGAGATACAATCAACAGTAGCGCAGAATATAGCACACACAAACACAAATTTACCTTATGCTTTTCAGTAGCGTATCCCAATCACTGTCGCTAAATTGATGGCCTCCTACTTCAATAAGATGAACCAAGGCACCAAGGGAGATTGAAACTACAGATTGATCCGTCTTTTTGGCACAATCCAACAGCAAACCAAGCAGAGGTGGCAACATAAAACAGACCTCCTGTACAAAACTAGAATATTCCTTTTTTAAAATAAAAAAAAATGGATATAAACTATAAAAGTGCAACATGATTAACATAATCCAGAATATTACATTTAATTATTAGGCATCAGCAAACAGTATATACAGCAGGTGCCGACTAGCAAAGTCGGTAAAACCTTTGGGTGATGATACTAGAGGTCTGGGGCTCGAACCCCGCCAGAATCAAAGAGTTATTGATCTCATTTAAAACAGGCTTCCCAATAAAAAAAAAAAAAGTATATACACATACTTCATGTAGTTAAGAAATTTGAGGTAGCCAGACTTTTCAAGAGGATTAATATCAATATAATCTATTTAATATTAAATTGATATGGTCCTACTTTTAAATTGGATATAAATACTGTGTAATCTATTTACCGGGGAAAAAAGGGAATTTCAAGAGGGTGGGTTAGTCATGATTAAAAAAAAATTAGATGAAGAAGACAAGAAAGTGCATGCCTTGTAGAAGGTATTGAAAAGGTTGCAAAGCAACTGAAGCGAGTGAATGCTGGTTTCACGAAGCCATTCATCACCTGAAGAAGACAAGCTGTCTTTCCCAGCATGTCTCACGTGATCAAAAATGGGGAAAAGTACACGTTGAAATATACTCTCCCAAAATGCTGATGAGAATTTACAGCCTCTTTCGTTCAACAAATCAAAAAGCACTTCAAGTGCACAGTTTCGGACCTCCGATCTAGGATCTGACGTTAAGTCAGATAAACCCGCCAGCATGGGAAACCAATAGTGCTCAGTCACATCAAACGTTGCATCAGCATTCACATCAATTGGTTTAAGGGCGCCACCTGGTATAAGACCCTGAAAAAAATGACAAAGGGGAAACACTTACTAACAAGTCAATCTGTGAGAAAAGTGTTCAATACTATTTTTATTTTATTTTTTGTCAGTTTTCCAGGCAGCAGAGGAGTTTTTGATGAGAAAGGTGTTTGCTTGAAATTATAATATTAAGGTTATTTAGGGTCCCCCACTGCAGATTGGTAAAAAAACGACATAAACAAGAACACAACAATGGTTGAGGAGGATGAGAAATGGAAAGCCTGTTTGTGATGAAACTAAGTTCAGTAGTAATCACGCATCGAATGTGAAGCTGCAAAAGTTGGTTTCCAGGAAATGGTTATGGTTATAAATAATAGAGTATTACAAGGAGATGCCCGTCATTTAAGGCCGCACTTGTTATGGTAGAATCCCTGGGATAAAAATGCCACTTTCACCCTAACCACTGATCCTCATCTATAGGTAAAATGTATGAAATGGAAGAAAGAGATAACTGTGGCCAATATAGCACCCAAGGTTATAGGGGTTATGTCAGATGGAAGATTATCAAACGTCAGTCCAAGTTTGTTCCATCATTTAAAGTCCTGCAGAAAACTTTGCATGGCCATAAGGCTCTATATATTATTTCATTGGTGAACAAATGAGTTACAACCTAAGAGAGAAACACTATGCTCCATGCAAATCATAGGTAACAGATAACTAGATGAGTTATGTAATGGTTTTGTATATACGAATATAGCTTTGATAATGTTTCTGATATATCCGAATATAGCTTTGATTTCTTGTTCTTGAGAGAAAAAAACAAATCCCACGTTAAAAATCGATAACTTCGAAACTGCTAATCCAATCACAAAGTATTAACAGTTTCACACACGAGCGCACACACACACACACACAGAGGAAGGACTGAAGGAGTCATTTTAGGGTGTAAAATGACCATAAAAAGCGAGTCATTTTAGGAGACGGCGTGGGTAAGTATAAAAAGTCGAGAACAAACCTCTGCTAAGCGATCTTCACATATACGAAGGAGAGCAATAGCCTTCAAACTTATACG
This sequence comes from Coptis chinensis, assembly GCF_015680905.1. NCBI lineage: Eukaryota > Viridiplantae > Streptophyta > Magnoliopsida > Ranunculales > Ranunculaceae > Coptis > Coptis chinensis. The sequence continues at coordinate 132,884 of NW_028238162.1, read as the reverse complement.
ATGAGAGGTTTTATTATTGGCAAACCCAATAAGACAGTTGACACAGTCCATGAAACAGTCTCCAACAACCTGATCAAAATGCTCCAAGATAACTGCAAAGAATTTAATGTTAGAAGGAGCAAAGGAAAAATGTGCAGAGAATATTGTTTAATGAAAGAGGAAGAGGTGCAGTAGAGGAGAAAACAGGGTGCTCACCTTGCTCCACATTTTCAAATGCACTTTCAACAATAGTTTCCGATTCATCATCAGCTGCAGCTGTGAATATCATAAACACACTTCGCCATCCTGATTTTATGCTTCCAACCTTTGATTTTATCATCTGATTTTGACAAGCAATGATCATGTTGTGAGAGCCAAAGTGCGGTTAAATAAGATATAAATTCAAAAGGACAAATGGTCAAGTTTCATAAAAGGTCAGATAAGTCAATTGAGCTCACATACTTGAACAATGCAGTCGACTATTAGAGCACGTATAGATTCACTTCGACTATTTCGCATAAGAATAACAAACGGTTTCAAGATGTCATTCTGGAACGTAAAATTGGTGAGTTCAGCACGCTCCAGATACTTCATACCAAGCTGCCTTAGTGAGTCGATGGCATACATAGCAATTTTCTCATCGTGATGGCTCCCAGCCGAAATGAAATGATTAGCCAAAACTGACCATATTCTAGCCCAGACCTGAAGGATGTTGTGACACAAACATTGAATACTTAAAGTTGTAAAATATTTACTAATTAAAACCAACTTGGATGGCACTCGAGTACTTGACATATAGTTGCATACACAAAAGGAAGATCATATTGCAGCAAACACATGAAACTGCTACAAAATCATATAGCATAATTCATATCTAATAGAATGGGACAATTCCAAAGAATAAGAATGAGCATACACACATTCAGGCAATTTGTACAAACTGCATTGAGATTATTAATCCCGCATTGGGAGTCTAAAGCCTAGCCAGTCGATACATAAATGATAAATCCCTATGTTACATGGACACGCATATTCAAAAAAATAATCCGTGTCCGATACATATCCATGTGTCCGTGGCAGACACACACGGAGATATTTCACCGTGTCAGACACTTTGGTTCCGTGTGTCGGATACAGACACAAGGATCCGTGTCTGAAACTTTCCTGAAAAGCATGGCAACAGTTACAAACATCATACTTTACTCTACACATGTCAGACAATTATCCAACAGTCATTTACCCTATATGTCATATGCATAGGTTAGAAGAAGCTATAAGCAGTCTATTGCCTATTATGTATTTTCCATTTATTAAGTTTGCATATTTTCTTTTTTCTGTTTTTCCATTGAAGCATGGGTCAATACATTAGTGAGCAATAATGAAGTCTCACTGGGGTAATATAAAATGTACGGGACCTTCTTAAAAGGGATTTCTTCCAATATTCTTCCAATTATTATTATTACTCTTTAAAATCTGTCGGTCATTGAGTTGATGGTTCCTTTTTAACAAAAAATAAATAAATAAAACATATGCAAATCTCTTATGATTCGTGTTGAAATTTGAGATCATCGGAGAAGAGTTGTGAATCCCAAATTCCAAAGTATAATCTAGCTTTGTGGGTGGACAATGCAAGGACAATTAGGCTCAAAGGAGACTCTTTAAAGACCCAGAACCAATTGAACTTGTAATACAAATGATACCTCAAACACCATGAAATAAACAGAACCCAAAAGCCAATGCCCAAGGGCTACACAATCAGTTCCACTTAGCTACAAACACCTGAAATGAGATTAATTCACATTGATATTGGTAATGAAATTGTCAATGTTCATGCTCTGTAGAACTGAAGATACTATAGTCGTTTTCTTCCATATATTACCAAGATAGCAACCTCCACATGCTCAAACAAACCATGCTCATCTCGTGGAGGCACATAAAAGCCAATATCATTTGATCTCAAAATGTTTTTGACTATTGAAAGATCCTTGTTATCTATCCAACAGGTGTTGCGTCATGATTCTTGACCTCTTGTTGATGGGTCATTTCATAAGGAAACCATAGGTCCAAATCCATTGAAAGTGTTGTCTTGCTAAAGGTCTAAATGGTTACTGAAGTTACAGATAATGCAAAAAGAAGTTAATATATCATATGATAAACCATCAAGTTGGCATCAGACCTGGGTATGGCCATCGGTTGGTTGAAAATTTTCAGATAGCTAATTAAGAACACTGTTTACAGCATCAAATTTCAATAAAATTTCAATTATTTAGTCACTGTTTAAATAATTAAGAAAATATATAAAACCAGTTTCACACTTTCCCTAATTAAACTGTGATTGTGATAGAAGATGTATCACCAAGCTTATCCTTAGTATGTGCGGGGCAAACAGAATGAGAAGGTGTGAGTTATGAGTTATGAGTGACTTATGTTTGGGGTGAGAGCATAATTTTGGCCTAATCACGTGCCTTTTCAGAACCACGCCTTCCTTAGTAGTTGCTAAGGCCTTATTTAGCCTTTTTCTATCATTGGGCTTACCTACATCTATGGTTTTGCAAGGGGTGTTGGCGAGTACTTTCTACTGTGAAGGTTTTTTTATCTTGTACTCAATGACCCTATATTAAATTTTAAAACAACAGATTTTCAGTCGGCACAAAATTTTCGGGTAAGGATTTGAGTGAAAAGTTACCATGCGAATCCTAGCCATGTTGTAGTAGCTGATTTCAACAAGTTTCTGCAAACTGAAAACACGAGCAGGCGTTTGTTTCAATTCTTCAGCCGATACACCACAGAGAGCTGTGAAGAACTCTACAACAGAATCACTGTTCAATTTCACACTGCTAACAAAAACTTGTTCAGCTGGCTTCCCAGCCAAATCCCTCAGGGAAAGAAGTACTGCATCCCTGGAAATTTGATTTGACCCCTGCATTACAGTTGCAGCAATGGCTGGGGTTGAAGTGATGAATTCTAGCCGCGAAACACACTCCAATACAGCATTCCATGTGTCCTGAAGAGAGTCGCTCTCAGAGTCGGAGAGAGAGAGAAGAGTCCGCAATGCCTCCACATTTTTAGTACGCATTTCCTTTGGGGCATGCAAGAAAGTAAATCTGGAAGCCCAATGAGAAATCATGAAAATTATGATAAGGATCATGGCACTGCTCCATAAATTCTAGGTTTCACTATCGTTATATATTTTTTAATCGGCAATTAATGCCTTAACTGTCAAAAAGAATGATATAAAAGAATGAACTAAGCATATGAACCTTTTACCTGACAAGAGATGTCAGAAAAGCATAGCGCATGGTGTCCATTCCAAGAACACGAGTAATGTGTATACCAGCTCTGAATCCCTCCATACAGAGAAGGACCCTCGGCTTATTGTCTCCTTCCTCCATGGTAACAGAGAATGTCGCAAGCAACGGCCAGCCTACAGCTTCGACCATGGGCCTAACAAGTTCAATCTGCTGAGCTTTATAAAAAATTCCTCTTTTTACACCTAGATTTCTGAAAAAATCTTGGGTCTGTTTAATGATGTCTTCACTCTCCAACTTAGTATTAACTAAGTTTCTTCTAGGGAGGGCCAAATTCAGAATACTGACAAGACGACCGCTTTCTTCTGTTTCTGGCTTTTGTCTGCTGCTTTTACCTAAACCAGTTATTTCATTTTTCATTTTTATCTCCTCCTTAACAATAGATTCATAAATCTCTTCTAGCAGCTCCTTTGGAGCACACTCCTCTGCATCAGTCATTGCATTCATGCGTACGAAGTCAGACTTGGACATTTTAGGCCATACCATAGGATTGTGAGCATCAGTATTCAACATGATAACTGCATATGCAAGAACATATGCAGTGTCTGCATTCTTAAAAAGTCCTGGGTTGTCAGCACAATAACTGCAAAAAACCATAAAGCAGAAGACGTAAAAAAAAACCACCAAATATCAAAGAATACATATTTATGGCCCTCTCGGTCGGACATAAATGACAAATACTAATTAAAAGCTATAAAACAAGTACCCACTGGAATATGAAGTGCATGGATCTGAAACCTACATTTACATCTATCACTTCACCTCAGCTATCTGTCAAGTGGACTACTGCATAAGCAGCACATTTTACTTCTTTTTATCCTTTAACCATACATATGAGATGTTGTTGGGTGTGTTACAGTGAACCCCCGCGCCCCAATTGGCTACTTCATATTAGGCCGGGGGCCCCTTTGATATACATTATCATGTCTCACCCCAATAGATCAGACATTTGGAGCAAAGTGGTTAACAGGTCCTAATACTCTAAGAGGCACTGAGTTTGAGTCTCTAGTCCAATGACAAGTAGCCTGAGTGCCTGACCAATGAGGGGTAGGTTGATCGTGGTGGCTATGTGCTTAACCGTGTTAGGCCACAGCTTTTCATATTTGTTTCTACATCTCAACCAAGAGCTTGGACTTTTGAGAATAGCATCTGGTAACAAGCCTGAGTCACTGACAATTTAATAAACAGCCAAGGAATCAGGTGCATTCACGAATGCAACAATATAGATCATACCGCTCCGCAAACTTTTCCATGATACGGTCTATCTTTTGTGCTTCTCCAGGAAGCCGAAATCCTTTCAAAAATTCCCTGATTGCAGTATGAAACTTCATTCCTGAAAACTTCATGGAATCCACAAAAGCATGCATGACAGCAAGGGGGAACTCCTCATGTTGGCCCAAATAATCACCAACCATAGCCTGCAAAATTTCATTATTTGTTATTTTCATGGTTCCATTCAATGCAAAAGCAAAAGCTACACATGATAATCCCACCTTATCCAAACTGGGAGTGCTCCTCAAGAACTGGGCGACCGAACATGGTGAGTTCTCCACCAGCATATTTGAGATCAAATACTCTATTCCCTTTCCAGGTAGTCTGTTAAACTGTATTAGATATGAAAATTACTCATCATTTTTTTTTTTTTTATCGGTAAAGTATAACTTTATTATATAATTAAAGATAGGTACATAAGGATGAGATATCCTCCATTACATGCATATAGAAAAAGAAAAGAAAAGAAAAGAAAAACCATAAAGTGACAAGTCTCTTAGCCCGATCATCTCATTATGGACTCCCATCGAAACACAAACGCCTCAAAAGGTATGTCTCATGTCTCAATATGCACCTTTGACCAGAAACATAAAAGGGCTTTGATTGCCAACACAACTTTCTCCATAGGCGTTGTTGTTCCCTCAAAGTGTCTCTAATTCCTCTCCAACCAAATGCCCCACAGAATCGCAAAAGGCAACATGCTCCAAAGTCGTCTCCCCTTCCCATAGTGGATTCTCAAGTCCCATGAGGCTAATATTTGCACCATCAAACTACACACTGTGACAATGATTAATAACACCTCATTCTATTTGAATGAGAATTGTTGGACACTGCCAAGCCCAAGAGATAGATGCATGCTAACACAGAACCAAAGATATTTCTACCTATTCGAGTACTGTACTTTTAGATGTTGCCAAAATAGTAATTAAAATACACAACTCACTATTATATATAAAACAGCTCTAACCGTGTGTAATGGGCACTCAGGCCAACAGGGGCGGATCTAGGGGCTGGGCTGTAGCCCCACCCAAACTTACTCCTAAAAAAAATGTAGTAGTAGTGAACTAGTGATAAAACCTGTAAACCCATGCCTCTCCAATGATAAAGTAATTAACACCAAACCCTCCTGGATGGCTGGGACGAACTGAATGGGAATAGTTCTAAATCCTTTAAAGAGTCTTCGGGGAATTTTTCTTTTTCTCTTGGATCGGTAAAGTATAGTTATATTACTATACGAGAACAAGGAGACAACAGAATGTGATATCCATTACAGAAGCGTAAGATAAACAAAAACATTAAATAAATAAATAAAAAGTTTGATCATCTTGTAATGGACTCCCATCTAAACACAAAACGCCTAAAATGGTATGTCTCGGGTCTCACTATGCGCCTTCGACCGGAAAAATAAAAGTACTTTGATGGCCAACACAACTTTCTCCAATGTTACGCCTTCAAAATGTATCTGATTCCTCTCCAACCAAATACCCGACAAAATTGCAAAAGGTAACATGCTCCAAAGTCAGCGTCCCTTCTGAGGCTAGACTCTCCAATCTCATGAGGCTAATAACATCATCACTGAAACCAAACAAACCGAAGAAACCCAGGACTCTAGGATAAAATTACACAAAACCCGACAAGTTAAAGGACGAAGCAAAAGAGTGAAAAGACTAATGTTCACTGATTCCCCTTCCCTTAAACATAAAGGACCGAAGTTGACAATAGCCTCCTTAACACGTCTCTTCCTAAGATTGTCTATATCCAAGATTTTACCTAGAGATGGCACACCAAACAGCAAAACACCAAGTATGGATGGTATGAACAGCCTAAACAAGAATTCTTCCACAGTAAACAACCAGAGCCTATTACTCACCACATCACAAAAGTTCCATTAATATAACACGTAAATCCATTGGAAAATAAAATATGCACGTCCTGATGTAATGGTTGCTATCTTCTCCCATAACGAATCATTGGTTTAACTGAATAATTATATAAAATAGATGGACCTTTCAATTCGTCTCAGGTCAACGTATCTTCTCAATTGGAAGATCTCCTATAAGGATAATACACATTCTAGTTGACCGAGCCTAATTCTAATAGTTTTGTTCCGAAGCATATATTCCGAGGGGGTTTCGACCTATTCAGATATTTACGACCAACAGGTAGTAGATTCTCTTTGGATAGGCCTTGAAGGAGTAGGCAGGCTAGAATTCCAACAAATGTCTATTATCAAATTCACCCTACCCAATAGTAGCCATTTTGGAAAAACTTATGACGGAACTTTATAACCCCAAATAATTTGAGACCACGACAAGGAATTAGTGAACGGAGCTTGAAGTAAAAAGATCCTCAAGAAAATCTCCCTTTCTTGTCGATAGACCAAAGCCTCGTATCTGTGAAAAGAGGAAGTTTCAACAGCAATGCATCTTCCTCTCTTCTACTATTCCTTAGGTAGGTAATCTAAATCATTTACTACGTCCTTTTTTGTTTCTTACGTAAATCTCACATTTATCAGAGCATAAAAACATTGCAAACAAACAACTGAAAACAGAAAAAATAATAAACAATAAACATAACAAAAACTTGAAAATAAAAACAAAGTTTTATGAAACATAGAATGCTTCTATGTTCTTATTAGAGCTACAAAGTTAAAACAACAAGAATTACCTCTGAAACTGCAGCTTCCTTGGTAGATTTATGAGCCTTAACCTTCTCAAAGTTACTGAGACCATCATCCTTGCTTCTCAACTCCATATAATCTTTGGCAAACACATCTTCTTCAGTGAACTGAGTGCTACTATTCTGCTTTCCATGTTCTCTATGTGACATTTCCCAGTCAACCAGTGATTTTAATACGCTAACAAGGCACTAGAAAGAACACATTTAAATAAAAGAGGTAAATGGTAATGAAAAATTTGTGGACGTCAACTATCACCCATGTTTTGTGAACAACTGAAAAATACTTCAATTTACCTGAAGAGACGAACCTTTAATTGACGCTGTTTGGGATGCAGTAGCTGAGTGTGGATCTGCATTAAAAGTTCCTTGCGCTATCTTTGATAGAGCAGTAACCTTCGGGGTAGAACCAAAAACAAATATGCACTAGTCAGAGGTACATAAGACTGTAGTACGATAACAGCTAGTGGAGTGACATTTTAGATTATATACCATGCGCTCAAACAAATTTGCTGCCTCAAGATCACAGTCATAGTTTACAAATATGTCTACAAGCATTTGGGGGTCCTTGCATACCTCTCAAGCATCCTGCCAAATCCAGTACATCAGAAAACAAGAGAAAGGAAAGTACAAAGACGAAGGCTACCAAAAACATGTAGCCACCCAAAACGAACAACATCGTTGTCTGTAAAACTGGACACTCAAACCAAATGCAGAAGCACGAATAAATTCACAATATATGCTCAAGAAAGAAATTTACCGAAGAACACTTGCTCTTTGGTTCAGAGGACCATCGGAGCTATCCAAGGATCGAAGCACTATCAAGGGGAAGAAAACACCAATTTCACCCTGAATGTTTCAAAACACTAAGAATTTAGATTGGAACAAAATGTACAAATTAATTGAATATTTTTTACATCATAAATGGTGAAACGGCGAAACAATGCATACTTACTTTAAGGCTTTCCCTAAAACGTAGCAGAAGCACAGTGAAGATTCCAGTTGCATACTGTGAAAAATCTAATTAGTACCATTGGAATAAATCACAAAGCATCAAGCATAGAAAATAGAAAGAAGGCAAAACTGAAACATGAAGGTTACCTGGAATATAACTGAGGATTGAGAAACAGATGAACGTAACAAGGCATAAGAAAGATACGCTTTTACTGAGTCAATGAAATGAAAATTCTTCGTAAAAGAATGACTAACCCCTTCCAATAAACTCTGCAAAAAAATATATTTTTAATCATATACCAACCTTATCATGCATTCATAAAGAACCAAACACTTCCACAAGAAAGAGAACCAATGTGGTAGCTAAATCCATAGGACATATGCTAGAAGATCCTAGGCCTTGTGCAGATCCCAAAGCAAAATCTATAAAGCTTATATCCTTGGTCTTTGAAACTCTGCTGCTTTCAATGCATTCTTTTAATGATACATACCACAAAGAATAAGCAACTTCACTCACGACATCAAACAACAGAAGACACTTGATTTTTTGTTCTTTGCAAAATGATCATGTGATAATTGTTTGGCCAACAAATGAGTGGCGTAAACAAACATATAGTATTTTTTTTCACATCCTTTCTCCCGAATAAGGACTAAAGCACAACGCAATGGTGAAAAACTTTCTTAAGAAAATTCACCCTCCTGTTAGAAGAGGAATCGAAGCTTCCCACATAAAAAATCAACCAAAGAGGCAATGATATACACAGGATAATAGTGAAGGCCATAGAAGGCCATAGGACTAACCTGTAAAAGCTCAAGAGATAAAAGCCTAGTCTTGGTCGTAACTTCATCATTCTCTTCCTTCATGCCCATCTGTGAATTTTAGAGTACTTGTTATTCCACACTGAAGGCTTCGAATGCCATAGAAAAACCAAAATAATGAGCATAGAATAATGAAAATGATGAGCTGAAGTAGTAAGAAATTTTAAAAATACACCCTTCAGGTAGTACAGGAACAGATGACTGTGAAAGCCAACCTTGCAAAGGGTGCGAAATAGTAGTAAAGCATCACGTTGCCCAATACTCATGCTATCCAGGTCAATTCCTCTGAAAAGTAAAAAGACTTGCTTTTTAGAAACACCTCAATAAGGAGAGCCCACCCATGAAAAATAAAGTAATAGACCAGAACAAACTTAGGCAATAGCACCTCTTGCATACCGTGTTATCTTTTTTCCATCCTCAAGATGCACAGCTTTGTCAAGAACAGCTTCTAATCCCTGAATGGTACACAGGTAATGTAACTTTTACCATCATCCAATAACCACAAAAAACTGCATAAATAAGCTTGGAAAAAAATAACCTGGACAATCTAAAACTAAAGAGAATATGGAAGCACCTTAATATCAGCACCACCAGCCAGATTCTGAAGTTCTTCAACGGAAGCAATAGTGGTATCTTTATCCCGGTTAATGGAAAGTGCATCCCCCAAAATGATTCCTTTCCCATTATGGTCGTCCAACGAAATTTCATCAGCGTTTGAGTTTGAGCCACCACCTTCAGTGGCTTCTGTATGCGCATGTCTACCAGATGGTGGAGGAGAATCCTGATTACTCTGTAAGACAAGGAGATATTCCGGAAGTAAATGGATTGGATTTGATAAGTTATCTTGCCTACATTCCGATAACACTCGTCCATACTTGTATCCAGCTCCGTCAAATTGCAATCAACCACATTAATTTGGCTGAATTCAACCCAACAGAGTAAGGCTCTATATGGGCACAGACTCAATATAACTTGATCACACCAGGACCCACAGTTTCCGCCTTACTTACATAACACGGGAGACTCTATATACTGTCAGCTCCAAGTAGAGTGTATCTTCGTATTGTTATTGATTACATACTAACTGTTACCATGAGTTGACCTAATGCCATAAATAGAATTACAAACTACCCCTGTTCATTATTTACTAGAAAAAAGTTATCAAGTGATACAGACCCCTTCTCTGTAAAGGCGGGTGCTTTTTCCCACATGCAGGACAGATCTGGCTAATTGCAAACTTTTATGTGAACATATGATGGGGAGCTTCCAGAATGACCAAATACACAGTCCACTATGAACATAACTAGACATGCAGTGTTCTCTTCACCCGCAAATTACAGCACTCAAGTGCTTTAATTTCGAATTGAAAAAAAGACACGAAAAAAAAGAATCACACATGCCACCTGACAGAGTGCTAAAGAAATAAAACTTGCTATTTGCAGATATGCTGGCAGCCGAATTTACAAACTCCATGCATGACCACTTTAAAATTGTTACTTAGGCAACCACACTAACGGGAAAAGTTAAGGAACCTTTGATGAAAAAAACACCAGAAAAGTTGGACAAAATTACACTGTTGTATAAAGGTTCAAGAGTGCAACTTTAAATGTATGCACTCCATTATACCTGATTTCAATTGAATTGGCAAGACGATCAAGCTTAATTTGCAAGATATAACATATTTTGTGGAGCTAGGTATGTCAAACACAAGGTTTGACTTATTCCAGAATCTACCTTGAATGGAGAAATATAGATTTCATACCTGATCCGATTCCATTCGCCTGAACACAATGCTGATCATTTGGGTCAGCATGGCCTTCGCTGTTGCCTGATTTATAGGACTTTTGCTACATATTTAATCCCCAAATACAAGTCAGAATTTCTATCTTTTAAGTCTGAAGAAAATAAACCATGTAAAAGACATAGTGGATACCTGTTAAGGGCAATATTATAGCATACTCTGATTACTCCTAGTAAAGGCTCCCCGTGTACTGAATTGAAATAGTCAGTCAGTTTTTTACCTCAGAATCCCGATAATTCAAATATGAAAGAATGGCAAGACTTTTTCTAGGAAGAGTTACTTGGGCGGTGGGGTTTGCGAGAAAGAAGCAGTCATTTCAAGGTCTGTAGGACAACAAGGAAAATCCCCTTCGCAAGAACGTGTATCCATCACCAAAAGAACTATTAAGCCTTATTTTCATCTTTTCTTTTTGTTTATTTGGGTGATCCACAAGTTATGGTTTCAAGGATAACAACAAACCATGGGGGACGCACCAGCATGGACCTGAGGTACCCAACTAGGTTCGAATGTTTGGCCAACTTATCATTTGACATCCCATCAGGCAAAAGGCAAAAGGCTAACCAAAATTGAGAGAGAAGGGGTCACTCGAGGTAACAAGAAAGAACATTAGTTACAAAGCTTTACAATTTTCCCATAAAGGTGGCCAATATCACAGGCAAGCTTTGGCTTCAATTGCAAGTTTGCAACTGAATCTGTATTTGTTGTCTCAGTAAAACCAGAATTCACTTCTGAAATCAACTTCTTCATATGGACCCTGTTGTTGGGTAGAACTCTTACTATGGATACGAAACAGAAGAGGCAAAAATCTGGCCTAATAGATACATCATATGTGGAAAATATGTGGGAAGTATACGACATATTTTCCGTGATTGTAATTTCAGCAATGCTTAATGAAGTTTTTAAAATGAAACACACAATCACAATGACTGTGTTAATAGTTAGAATGTACAAGACACGAGTTAAATTTTCCAAAATTAACAAAAAATGAAAGCAACTTCTCGTTCAACCCCTCGAATATACCTCTGAACTTGTGTGATGCTACAGCAGTAAGAAGAACCTTCAGCACTTGTAAAATTGTACTGCAAATACAAATTCAGTCAGCAAAAGTAAGAAGCATGTACAAGCTAGAAATGTTGTGAAAGTTGGTGGGAAATCTTGAACGTACCTATCTGACGAAGAATTATCAACACAACCACAAACCATGTTCAGAATGTCCGTAAATAGTGAAGCATTTTTAGCACCATCCAGTCCAGGATCACCTTCTAAATGATCATAAGCAATGAGTTTCTGTAGATACATTCATTCAGTAACTGCATCAGACTAAGGTAGCCAAAAGATTTACAGAAAGAAAGAATGACACAAAGTCCAAGTTACAGATTGAAAGAGATGAAGAACGTACGTGAAGACAATCAAGGGCAGGCTCCAGGAGTTTTAAATTCTTGGTTTCAAATGCAAGTCTAAGTGGGTGTAAGACAAGCTCCACCTGATCCCCTTGTAATGTGTGTCCAGCACTAGCTAAAGCAGTTGTAATAGCTCCAGCACTTTCCACTGGTTTAGCAGCATCAGTCCCTTGGGTAGTATCTGGGATTGAGTGTGACCCATCTGTATTTGGGACGGGGGGTTCATCGGATGAACTAAGTGAAGCAGAAATTGCAGAAGACAAATTACCAGTTAATTTAAATATAAACAGAGAAGGTTTAAAAAAAAATATTGGTAAGAATGTACGTACCTCGCATTTCCAGGTGAAGATGCTGCTTGATTCGTGTCGGTTGAAGTGGTTTCCTTGGTACTGTCTGCAAGACAAACGCAAAAATATGATATGATATGATGTAATAAAGAAATAAGGAATATTAAATAAGTAGACATAAATAATAAATGAATACCAACCTAAATAGGTGTGGATGGCCTTTTGAAGATCGGCATACTTTTTAGGGGAGCACTCCTTCAACATGGATTCAAGGGCGCGGGTGAGGAAACCGCCCGCTGCACCAGCCATGGGTAATGAATGGGAAAACGCCCTCTTCTTCTGTAACTTGTTGCTCACTTTGAGGGAAAATAAATATATAAACAAAAAATGAGTTTAATAAGGTGGCAAAACCAGATCAGGTCAACTGAATTTGAAAATAAATTTTTTAAAAAAAAGGCAGTGATGGATCTGCCACCCAAAATTTTGTAAAATCAATTATTATATGGTAGAATTAGTTAAAAATGTTGTAAGAAATGTTTGAATCTACATGTCCCTCAAAATAAAAATCGAAAGTTTGAACTACTGCCCCTACAAGAGTTCAGATTCCTGCTCCGTCTCTGGTAAAATGGATCCAAAAAGTTACGATCTAATAATAATAACTTGGAAAATTCATTCGACTAAACAAAGCTACCTGGCTGACGTCAATTGATCGAGAGAGCTTTCACAGAGAACAAAAAATAAATAACAAGATCTGGACTCTGCAACAATTGACTAATTTCCTCTGGACCAGGCCATTTACAGAGCCGGGTCTGGACCATCAAGTCTCTAGGAGTGGTGACTGGTGAGTCCGTGAGTGGCTGACAGTTTTAGACACGACCCGCTCTAATTCGGGTCAATTAAGACTTCCAGGGCCCAGCTAGGGTGATAAAAGGGTCGGGCGGGCTATTTTGTATTGAGGGCCGGGTCGAGTGTGGTCAAGCATGAAAACTCAAGCCCCTCGACCCTAATTTTTTATGGCCAAATAAAAGTCGGGTCGAGCCCAGTCTAATTATACTTTATTAGTTTACTTTTTTTTTTGATTTTTTATTGATTTTTATCATACTTTGATTATGTATATCAATTTTAACTAAGTATACAAAACTGGTTCTTATGTCTTTAGAAAAAAATAAAATAAAATAAAAATAGATAGATACGGTAGAAGAGATAGTATTGTTAAAGAGTCTTATTACTGACGACCCCATATTGTGTTGGGCAGACCCCAAAAAAAAAAAAAATACAAGTGTGTCATTGGTCTCAAAAAGTCAAAAAAAAAAAAAATTATTACAAGTGTGTCATTGGTCCCAAAAAATTAAATTCGAAAACTCAAAGCTTAAACGACCTGACTAGATCGTTCATTGTGCAAACGTAACGATATGGCCACACCGTTTGAACTAAGTCTCCAACGATATAGCCACACCGTTTGAACTAAGTCCCAAACGGTGTAGTAGTCCAAACGATGTGGCCACACCGGTCAAAAGCCAAAAAAATAACTTTATATTTTTTCAAAATTCAAATCCCAAACGGTATAGCCATATCGTTGGGGACTTAGTCCAAACGGTGCGGCCATATCGTTGGAGACTTAGTCCAAACGGTATGACCACACCGTTTGGGATTTTAATTTTGAAAAAATATAAAGTTTTGTTTATTGGCCTTTTGACCAGTGTGGGCACATCGTTTGGATTAAGTCCCAAACGGTATGGCCACATCGTTTGGACTAAGTCTCCAACGGTGTGGCTATATCGTTGGGTTTGCACAATGAACGACTTAACCGGGTCATTTAAGCCTGTGGTTTTCAAATTAAACTTTTTAGACCAATGACACACTTGTAATAATTGTTTTTTTTTAACTTTTTGGGACCAATGACACACTTGTAATAATTGTTTTTTTTTTTTGTCTGCCCAACACAATATGGGGTCCGTCAATAACAAATACCTTCTTAAAACATCTACATTTTTCATACTTGACTATATTGTTAGGTTGGATTTGCTTTTATGTATGACTTATATACTATTATTAAATCAATTACAAAAAATGCATATGTTATGTTATGTTCTAATCTATTCCTATTAAAAACTAATTTAGTAATTTGTTTTTTTATATAACTTAGATAATTAGAGTATAATACATAAATATAATGTAAAATAACAAAAAAATGTATGAGGCCCAATTGAGGGCTGGTGAGGGCTTAATGAGGGCCGAGCTCATGCTTCATAACCTAAGCTCTAGCCCGCCCTTATAGGCATGAGGGTCAGGCCAACCCGCCCCTTAAATTTGTGAGGGCCAACTTTTGGGGACTTGAACGTGTAATTTTGAGAGCTGGGATGGGCTAGCCCAGCCCTCAAACCATAAAAGTCCTCATGACTGAGTCCCAAGTCAACCCGCTCCTATTGTGTGTTGAGGGCCGGGTTGAGTATGGCCAGGACATAAATAAGTCATTACCATCCCCTCGGCCCTCAATTTTGAGGGCCAACTGAGGGCCGGGCCGGGCCCAATCAAATTATACACCACTAATTTACTTAATTTTTTTTAGTAGTTTTAATTTTTTTTATTATACTTTTGAATGTGTATATCAATTTAAACTAATAATATAAAACTTATTTTTATATATTTATAAATTGAGATATAGAGATGGTGGAAGAGATGAGAATCAAACCCATAATATTTTATCTACATTATTACAATTGAAATCAAAACAAATTTTTTAATAAAATCATTCAATCATGCATTTGAATATTCCCCTATTCGTTCACTTTTATGGAAGATGATTAAAATTTTGAATTTTGTTAACATTGAAAATAAAATACACATTAATTCAATGGAACGTAAAATAAAACCAAACTAATCAATTTTCAAATAGTGCCCATTTGGTTGGTCTTAGGATCCATGTGGTTTTGTTTTGGGTGTGGGCAGCCATTGGTAAAATAAGTGGTGTCTTTATGAAAACCCAAAAATAATTGTCGTTTAAATAATAGATTTTCTAGTAAGTATTTTATAACATATTCGAGTGAGCGGAGCGAACGATCTTGGCAGAAGGGGAGTTATGCGGACAAAAACCAAGTTGGTTGGTTTTTGTCTGTCTGTCCTCATCTTTTATGTTATTTCTCTTCGTTCCTCTCTCTCTTCCTCTCCACGCACTCTCCCTCTCCTCTCCGCTCCATACACACCCTCCCACTGCTTAGCAGTATACTAATATATATACATATAAAAATTGTGAGGGATGCGGGCCTTAGAGGTAGGCAGAGGTCGCTCTCATGGTTCAAAACCTAAGCCCTTCCCCTTCCCTTAAATCTGGGGGCTTATTAGCCCATGGGCTTGACGGCCTCTGTCTGTTTTATTTATTATTATTTTTTTTTACACCCCTACTCTAGAGTCTCCGAGGCCATTCCTCCATTCCTCCCTAGTTAAACCCAAGTCTGTCTCAAAAGGAAATGGGGTCGTCTAGTCTGTTGGCCAACAACGTCGGTGCCATTTGGGGTGGCACTAGTAGTAGGCGGTGCGGAGGAGGAGGAGGATCAGCATCAATCTCTTTCAAGACCAGACGATTCATCCATCTTACTACTACTACTACTACTCATACAAATCGGATCTCCGCTAGGGCTGGCGGCGATGGAGGTGGCGGCGGTGGTTCTGTAAACGGTAAAAGAGGCGGCGGTGGAGACAGAGACGATAATAACAGTAACGACGACAAGAATAAGATGTCCATGTCTCAGAAGTTGACTCTAGGATACGCTGCTCTTGTCGGGGGTATGTATTCATTATTGATTGATTTTCCATTATTCTTGTCATTGTCTTCTTCTATGCTGCTGTCTATGTTTATTTTTTGTGGCCGACACCTTGATTACTCCCTTTTTAATCCTTTCAACATTTGCTTTGTTATTTCATTTACTTCCTGGTTGAAGAGCTACTCCTTGTATTTATTTTGAAATGGAGTCTGCACAGCTACCAATTTTACCATTGTAAAAAGGAATACGAGATAATATTCTCTAACTGGATAACAGCGTGCCATGTTAAGCTCCCAACTGCTTCATTCAAATAATCATTCCAACTTTATCGTTTTTATTTTTACTCAGGAAAGTAAAGTTATTTTGGCTCTGAATCAATCTATTTTTCCTTCTAGTCTACATGTCATTTCTTCTGGGTTCGTTTTCCTCTGTAATTTATATGTATTCTTTCTTATTCTCATATGGCAGTTGGTGGAGTTATGGGTTATGTGAAAAGTGGTAGTCAGAAATCATTGGCTGCAGGGGGTTTATCAGCCTTGATACTGTATTACGTGTATACTCAGCTCCCAATTAGACCTGCTTTTGCATCATCCCTGGGGTTTGGTAAGAGGCCTGCTTATTCTAATTCATTGTGTACCTTAAACTATTTATTTATTACCCTTTTTCCCAAAAATAATACCATTTCCTGGAATAATTCTTATTGAAGTGAAATTTATGTACACAGTTTCACCGCTCATATTTTAAAAATATTCCTGTTCGGATACGAGTCCACATTCTGTGTCCGATATGACACACAGACATACTGAAAGCTACTTACCTCAATATATGGTAGCGACGAAGCGGATGTGATTGTAAAGCCTAGTGCTAACTGCTAACTAGGATTGGTGTGGTTTCTACTCGAACTAACATTTTTTGAAACAAAATAATGGTCTTCTTGAATAACCAAGAAGAAGATTGATAATTTTGATGTTGAGAAAATTTATTGATTGAATGAATTTCTTTATATGGATGAGCCAATAAGAACTTCTAATAAAATAGGTTTTTGGAAATGAAGTAGTAAAGTATCCTAAACAAAATAGAACTTTAAATAGATTTACTAAACTACATTAGATCTTGGTATTGAACTAAATAGGAAACTCTATCAAATAATATAGGACTTGCTAATAAACTAAACGGGAAACATAAAAAGGGAAATCTATCTTCTCTTGCTATCTTCTTATCTAGAAACATCATAGCTTGATGGTCTACATCAATCCCCTTATTGAATAAAAACTTAACCCTGAGTTTGTCAATGGAACTGAAATCTTTTCATCACCTTGAAATAGAAAAATTCCCACTGAATGTCTTGGAGATTGAGAGTTTGGATGGAAGATCTATCACATAAGCATTGTTGATAAACTTACGAAGAATTTTAAAAGGGCCATTTTTCTTCATCATGGTCTTGTTATAAGTTCCTATTGAGAATCTTTCTTTGTGCAAATAAATCATAACAAGATGACCTTGTTCAAAAGGATTGAAAACGATGATGCATGTCTGCATTTTTATTGTACTTAACATTGGAGGTTTCAATCTTTTTCTTCACATCTTCTTTCAAATGAGAAGCTTTGTAAGGCATATGATCAGCTGCAACTAGGGTTGTTCACACAAAACCGACAAACCGAACCAAACCAGCCAGTTTTTTTGGTTTTTATAACTTTTGATTCGGTTCGCGATTTTTGGCCTCGGTTAACCGATAACAACCGAACCGAACTGTTTTATTAATATTATATATATTTAAAATTTTATTATTTGTTATTTAGTTGTTGAAGAAATAGCTAATTTATGTGATCCAACTTGAAATGGACTGGTACACATGGTAAAGCCCAACCACTTAAGTACTAGTCTAGACCATAGTTAGCTATTCATAATGCGGCAAAAATTCAATACGGAAAATTTGACAGCATACTCAGCAGACTTATAGTGAAAATACGAATAATTCGCGAATAATTATAGAATTAATGATTTCTTGCCGAATTAACGAATTATTCCGTATCATTGAGAAATACGACCTTTTTAAACGTTGTCCGAATTAAAGAATAATTCGCCGAATTGCTAACTATGGTCTAGATCTCTCATCAACTCCTTTATATAATAAGAGTTCACCCAGAGTTGTTCTTAGTTTTAGTGGATGTGGAACTAAGCTCCAAAATAAAAAAGGTAAGGCTGATGGTGTTCAAATCCTCCCTACACATTACTTGTATATATGAAGATCCAAACCAAATATTGTAGGAACCTCTGTCGCATGGGTACGCCCTAATTTCCTCTGTATCGCGTTCCTGTCCTGGACACGGACACAAGCAAAACAGACCCTAATTCTCAAATCTTGCCGTGTCCAAATCGTCGTATCCGTGTCCAAACCAGACACTCCGTCCCGTACCCATGCAACACTAGAAACTTATGAACACATTACTCATATTATACAATTTACACCCACTTGAACACCCCAATTAGACCCGTGACCAATCTAAACCATTTTATATGTTGATCTAACCTAAATTTGTACAATTGATACCAATTCAAATACCAATTTAGATCTAATTAAGAAAACCCAATTCCGAAAGCCATTAGTTGAGTTAAAACTCTTACAAATGTTGTATTTATTGGATAAAAGTACACTTTAAACCATTTCACATGTTTATCCAAACCAAATTCACACAATTGATACAAACTCAAACACCAATTTTGACCTAAGAACACTCAATTCTCAACTTCATGAGTTGAGTTAAAACCCCTACACATGTTGTACTTTGATTAAACTCATAGAGCCAAATTAGATTTTCACAATTCATACTCACTTAAACACCAATCTAGAACCATGAAAACTCATATAAACTACTTGAAGTGAGTTGAACTCCAACACATCTCATCTATTTAATATATCTAAACCAAAAACATTCATTTGAAATCACATGAATACATTTATTGAGTGGGTAAAGATGTGTTGAGAAAGAAAGTGAAAGTGCTTAAGTTGATGGTGTTAAGCCAGAAAAGGAGACATGCACATCTGTTGTGAGAACTGAGAAATAGCTAGTGATTAGTCCCACATTGACTAAAAGACAGTCATTGTGTTATACAAATTGTATAAAGATGTTAGTTTGGCTAATGTAGTAGTGGGCTTATTCAAATTTAATGTTGAGCCTTACAAAAAAGGGCCTAAAAGCTAAACAATTGGGCTTATTTTTTTTCAGGCTTACACATTTTGATCCAAGCATTAAAGAATTCTGAACTTAATTAGACAAAACATTTGGGCTTTCTGTTTTGGGCTATTACGGTTTTTAAACCGAAATCGAACCCATTTTACCGGTTCGGTTTAAATCGATTTTGTCTAAGATCCGGTTCGGTTTCAGTTTAAATTTCTCTAAACCGATGAGTACGATTCGGTCCAGAATTATAGTGGGAACCGATCCGAACCAAACCGTGGACACCCCTAGCTGCAACAATGGAACCTGTAATCTTGGATAATACCACGAGATCAAGAACAGACTAGGAATCTTAGAATACACAATTTGGAAAGGAGATTTTCCAATTGAACGATTGATAGTTGTATTGTAAGTGAATTCCGCTTGAGAAACATAAGATCCCACTGTTTGGTTTTTCACCACATGGCATTTAATCAAATTACCCAAAAAATGATTGACAACTTCTATCTTCCCATTTGCTTGGGGACGAGAAGTACTACTAAATTTCCAATTAGTACATAGCCGCTTCCATAAAGTCTTACAAAAGTAGCTTGTTTGGTGGTGGCACTTGCTGCACGACTGCATGTTAAAAAATAAGTACCTTGGAAGTTGTGACTCGATCTCTTCTGTAGACATCGAGTTCGTGGAATTTCTAGCACTAACAAATATTACACCCAACAAAACAAATTGCGCAGTTATAATTAATGATACGATATATACGCCAACTTTTGTAGGTAAGAGTGGTTAATAACCCTAAGAGCTCTATTGTAGTAGCCATTTTCATAAGATGGGCCATTGTATGTATTGGGCCTAGAGAATAGGCCCAAGACCATGTTAGGCCCCATGAGGTAAACCTAAGGAGGAGATATAAAAGTGAAGAGAATGGAACTTAAGGAGAGAAAAAGAAAGAGAAAGAAGAAATGGAGGAAGGAGGCACCAGATAGAGAAAAAAAGAGAGGTTGAGGGGAGGAAGAGGGAGGAGACAACCAGAGGTGGAGACGACGGCCGAGGAGAGGGAGGAGGAAGAGGGAGGGAGATCTAGAGAAGAGGAGTATGGAGACGTTGGCCAGAGAGAGGAGGAAGAGGAGGGGAGACCTAGAGAAGAGGAGAAGGGAGACGGCAGCCAAAGGGAAGAGGAATAGGAGGGAAGATCCAGAGAAGAGGAGTATGGAGACAACGACCAGAGAGGAGGAGGAAGAGGATGAGAGATCTAGAGAAAAGGATAATGGGGACGACAGCTAGGGAAGAAGAGGAGTAGGGAGATGATGTCCCGAAATGAGGAGGAAGAGAGGAGGAGATATCTAGAGTAAAGAAGGGAAGAGACGACGACCAAAGGAGATGACGAAATGATGAGACGAGACGATCGAGAGGAGGAGGAATAGGAGGAGATCTAGAGAAGAGGAGAAAGGAGACAACAGCCGAGGGGGGAGGAGGAGGAGAGATGAGGGAGATGATGTCCCGGATGAGAAGAAGAAGAGGAGAGGAGATACCTATAGCAGAGAAGGGAGGAGACGACGGCCAGAGAGGAGGAGGAGTAGGGAGATGATGTCCCGAGATGAGGAAGAAGAGAGGAGGAGATATCTATAGCAGAGAAGGGAGAAGACGACGGCCAGAGGAGACGACGGCCAAAGGAGACGACGGTCAGAGAGGAGGAGGAGTAGGGAGATGATGCCCCAAGATGAGGAGGAAGAGAGGAGGAGATATCTAGAGCAGAGGAGCTGGAATGAGGAGACAACGAGAGGAGGATAGGGAGACAACCAGAGGAGATGACGTCTAGAGAGGTGGAGAATCCAAGAGTGAGATAGAAAAGAGTGGAGAGAGAAGAGAACTACGGTGCAGCTTGATCCCTCGATAAGGGGGTACGTAGGCAACCCAAACGGGTTCAGCTGATGAAGTCAGATTAGGTGTAGTGCTTGCCTTCAGCATCTAACCAAGGAGTCGAGAATTATAAAAATATAAAAAATTGTGAAATGGGTTGCAACATCTATGATTACTCACTTTGAATCTTGGATTTGTAGAACATCTTCTCGACACATAATCCCCACTCCTAGATCATTATCCATTGTAATTTCAAAAATTATTATCTCGATTTGTAGTCATGATATAAAGAAATGAAACAATTTTAAAATGCCACGTTGCCATGGCTCCATAAATGTTATCCTTGTGCATTCTGTAGCACTATTGTAAAATCATAAATTATACATGTCTTCATTCTTTTGCATCCAAATGCTCCTGAGTAACAAAAAATAAGGTCCTGTGAATTTAATGTCTTGCACTACCTTTCAATTAGGTTTTGACAGCACATATTGTAGAAGGCTTTAACAAATGTATAGAGCTACACTACATTCACAAAACCCTTAAGAAAGAACTTTGATACTTCTGTGATATGATCACCACGTGTTGATTTAGAAGTGATATGAATCGCTAGAGACATAAGTTTTTACCCAGACCTATATTTTGCGACAATGCTTAGCTAAAGAAAATCATGATGCACATAAGAGAAGGCTTGTCACGTGATAAGTTGTTTGATGAGATAGTTATTCTATGAGATTAATATGCGCCATTGTGATCTTTGAGATTAAGTGCAATGCATCTAGGAGATCAGATCAGTCTCTGACAGTTCACCCAAGACTTTATACATTGGATGATTGGACTGATCTTTTTTTTTTGTTGCTCGGTAGTAGACTAATCTTTTTGGATCCTCTTCCTAGTATTATGAGTTTGCCACATAGAGTTGGTGGCTACCTGACACCAGCTGCTCAATAATCCAAATAATGTTGTGTTTACTATCTGCAACTTTTGGAAGCTGCTGGCTTTTTTTATTGAATATAAATACTAAATTTTACATTTTGGTTTATACTCTCCAGGCTTGTCTGCGGCTCTTTTGGGAGTGATGGGTTCTCGCTTCAAAAAGTCTGGTAAAATATTTCCAGCAGGTTTGGTATCTTTTTTTTCCTTCGTTATGACAGGTGGATACCTTCATGGGATCCTGCGTAGTCTGCACTAATGAAGCTTAGATTTGGGGATGTATATGTCTTCTGTTTTGCTTTTGGTTGGAGGATTTTGTGTGACTGTTGTATTTTCAGCTCCAATGCTAAATAGAACTCTTTATGGACACGGTCTTTAAGTTGCTGAGTCTTTGTAGCTATAGGATCTGCTGCCTGACATAAAGTGTTCATGTTGATCACTCAAACTGAACTAGAATAGACATGGAGTTCCATAAAGGAGGTTGAGAATGACATCATGTATTCAAATGTTCAGAACTGTACCTCATCGCAGATCGGGACATCCGGTGTTGTAGAACTTGCACTCTCTTTAGAAGACAATCTTGTTGTTAATATTGAATGTTAGTCAATATGTTTGCTTCTCTATATAACTGGAATAGGAGCTTAAAAACTATATCGTTATTGTGGATAAGGTGGAGTGACAGGACTTAATTCACCATATGAGAACAAGTAGAGCATAGGCCAAGGAGAAGGTTTTAAAAATGAAGGGTGGACTGAAGATCACAGGAGATGGCAGAAAAGATAATGCTTAGAGGTAAGCAAAGATTCCCAAAGATTTTCCAGAGATTGATAGAGCGCCAGAGGCAGAAAGTGGGCTAGCTGGCACTGCTTAGTAAGCTAAGAACCTTTGGCACACTACGCTGTTGAAGGCTGTAGTTGAAACCTCACAAAAGTCCATTGATCTTTAAATAAATATGACAAAATGAAGAAAAACTAATACTAGACATGAAATTGAAGAGGAGATTATGGAATTGAAGAAATATGAAATGGAAAATTAGATAATTTGAATAAGAGATGATGAAATTAAGAAAGAATGTTGGATATTAAGGATCTCGTAGACTTCTTTTTCACAATCATGTACATTCACTTTTTTCTCCCACTAGAGATGATACCACCATTAGAGAATCCATGGTAGTGGTGGTGCTCTTTTCAGTTGCCACCATTATTTTGTTGAAGAAATAACATTAAAAGGTTAATCAAAGCCTAATTAAAATGGTCGGTGGTGATAACCAGATCTGTAGAATCCAACGGCCCAGATGCATTTGGGAACCTTGTTGATTTCGACACTGTTGGTGAAATACCCAACGGAATTCCGATAATTTTGAAATCATGAACTATGGTTCTGGACTTCTGGTTGGGCCTCAGTCTCATGAAGTCATGATAACCCCACTCGTGGTGATTTGGCGAAGTCATCCACGTAGGAAAGACTTCTCACTTATGTGCTTCTAATGAAGACCTGAATTGGTGGCGCCACTACGTGGGGCCAGTAATTAATTTTGCATCTGTCTGTAATTGCAGTAGTACGCGACTGTTAACATGTGAACACGGATGTACAAGTACAAACTCTTCAGTTTGGATGTTGGTGTTTGAGACTTTGAGGTGATAAATGAAACCACCAGTGAAATATCGTACGTGTGAACATTCTGGATGGACTTATAAAAAGTTAGAAAACATAATTGTAAAGGTTAATTTTGGGTAGAACATTACAATTTTGGAAAAATTAGGGGAAGATATGGTAATTATTGGGCTCGAGTCTGCGGGAACTGCCTACATATTTAGTTATTTAGTGAGCTGGAATCAAGACGGACGTAGTTTTCTGTTTGGATTGAGTGATTAAATATAGTTGAGGGGCTGCTGAGTCTTCTCTTCCTCCTCTTGAGATTATGGAGCTCACTAATGAAGAAAATAGAGTCTGCTTTTATAGTTTGTTTGGTGATCTCTCATTTTCCTTTCCGTCAGGTTAGGTCTGTTGGCAATTCGTGAATAAGTGTTCGATCAAACTACTTGGTGATCTTCCTTAGAGGTCATTGGTTCGTTCGGGACAAGGACTTCTACTAAATGAGACGAGATGTTGTGAGCTCGTCAAGAGAAATATTTTGTTATGAGTTGTGCTAGACACGTGTATAATATACATTGGTTGTATATATTAGTCACTCACAATAAAATTAATTTTTAGTGGACGTGATGTTCACACGGGCAATGAAAATAAGTTTGGACAAAGATCATAGTAGACGCGGTGTGAATGTTTTTTGGGCCTAAATATATGAAAAACAACGTTAGTTAGAAATGATGGGCCGGGACTAGGCCGTCGTCGGGTCAATAAAAAAGGTTATCACAAGGGACCACCCGCAGAAAAGAGAGAGAGAGAGTGATCGGGTTCCTTCCTTTCCAATGGCGACTTCGAAGCTTCATGCACTCTGGAACCACCCTGCTGGCCCTAAAACCAGTTTGTTCCTCAACTTTGAAGACTTATTTTTATTTTTTCCTTTTCTTTTAAAAATAGTTAATGCTGTTTCATTTCATTTGGTTCATGTGTTGGTCTTTAGATCTTTCAACGTGCTTCTTTATATTGTTAAAATAGAATTTCATTTCAAAGGATATATTCTGTGATGACGAATTGACGATATAGCCTGGTTGAGTCTTGTCTGCTATAGACTTTGAAAATGGGATTTGTTAAAATTTGTTAATCTTCTAGGGGTTTGTACGGAAATTAGGTATACCAAAAGAAAGACTTATACTGTTTGGAACATATTATTAGGTTGTTGAAACTCTTCGATAATTTGCAGCTCAAACGGTTCGATAACACACATCATCATCTTAACTGATGAAGAAATGAAATAATGATTAGATTATGTGATGTTAAATGGTAAGAGACATTACTTTACCAAAAAAAAATATGGTAAGAGACATTTGGGTGGAAAGGGATTAGAGTTTTTCAAGTTCAAGACCCACTGAAATAATAATTTTTAAGATTATGGGCAATTCATCATGATCATAGATCATAATTTCCTAATTTCATTTATTCTGTTTACTCTTGATTGTCTCTGATGTGATGTGAAGGGTTTGTGCATAGTGGTTCCTCTGTGTGAAAATGGCTTCTTTATAATTGCAGTTCATTTTTGGGCTCCAACTTTTAAATGGGGTATTAGCATAGCTAACATTGCTGACTTTGCAAAACCCCCAGAGAAACTATCATATCCTCAGCAAATAGGTATTCAGTTTTAAGATGTGAATTTACTCCTTTATTCTCTGGCGGATGCATTGCATTCTCCTCAGCAAATGCTTTACATTACTGATATAGCAAATATTTTATGTTACCCAGCTGTTACATGCACTGGAGTTATCTGGTCGCGTTACAGCACAGTTATTACACCAGTAAGTTGGTTTCTTTCATATTTGGCACCTCTTGTAGTCTCGTGCTAGTCTACAGCCAACCCCATTGTTATTTTTTTGATGTAGTATTAATAATTTTTTATTTGATGTAGTATTAATAATTTTTGGGAGTTGTGCAGTATGAGAATCCTACCAATCTACCATACAAAAGCATAAATTACAAACATCTATAAATTACAAACGAAAAAACAATAATAACAATAACAGCAACAGCATGTGCTTCGCATGATTTTTATTACATTAAAGGGAAAAAAAAACACAAAAAAATTGGGTTTTTGATTCTAGGTACGCTTTGATTTTTCTTTTTTTGGTGGGGTCATGACCAAAAAAAAAAGAGAGAGACAAAAGTGCGTTTGCTGTTTTTTTGGGGTGTGTCTGATATGGGTCCCAGTTGAAAGAGAAAATAAAAAAAAAAAATTAAAAAGGTGTGTGGAGCCCACAGGAGAGAAAAAACCCAAAAAGAAAAAATGTGGTGTGAACGTATTTGAGACGGCTTGCGGCTGGCTCCCCCACGCTGCATTACAAATAGAGTAGATTATAGTATTATTAATATTAATAATAATGATGGCGTTTGATTGTTTATAATAATGACAAAGGGAAAACATCATAAAGGAGCACAAGAAGTGGTTCCCAATTTCCCATTAAAGAATTCCATCCTGAAATGAAACGTCCAAAGGGAGTGTCCCTCACTTGATGCATGCATTTATTTCTTGCGCTTAATATGTATAGGCAACGAAGCCATCCTGCAAGTATGATACTTATCGAAATACTCTGGCACGACTGAACCTTATTGGAGAAACAGACTTGATTCAGTGTATTACCATGCAGACATGTGCATATCCCAGCTAGCAGTTGCCCTCTTAGTTGCCAAGGTGTTGCATACTTGTTGGCCATGCAACAATTTCTTGTACTCGCCAATCTATCTCTATGGCATCCAAATCTAACTTTGTGGCTTCCACCTCTGCTGAAGGGGAAAAAAAGCCAGCTTCTGTTGATGTGACATCCCCTACGTGTCTCTTGTCTTGCTGTAGTTATATTCTATGTGCATATATTCTTCAATGCATAACACTGTTCAAATTGATTTTTTCCCTAGTTAAGCTCATGTATTATTCCAAATTGACTAAAACCTGGTGAAGCTCATGTAAGTTAAGCTCATGTATTATTCAATCGGTATGCTCTGCTGGGGTAAGTTCTGGAATCTTGTGAGACAAAGTTTTCCAGATAAACCCTTTATAGTGTGCCTTGTCTTGTTTTGGCCGGTGTCTTCTACAGGGTATGGCTCTTGACTTATATATAAATCTAATAATTCATGTTGTACTGGACTGCAGAAAAATTGGAACCTTTTCAGCGTAAATGTTGCAATGGCTGGAACAGGCATTTACCAACTTTCCCGCAAAATACGGTATGTTAGTGACCTATTACATATATAGTTCTTGAGTTAGGTTCTTCATTTCAATGGTGGGAATACTGGGATGATTACCTATATTTCAAATTTTCAACATTATGCTATGACTGGAGAAACAGATTCGATCAATATTCTCTCATTTCCTTCTGTGCAAAAGAATATGAACGACTGCATCTTTCAAAATGAATCGTGTAACTTATTGCATACATTATGCAAACTCTTATGCGCTATGGCGGCAAATCTGTTGGTCTATTACCCCGTTTTTCCCTACTTCTTCTCAGGCACGATTATTTCTCCGATGCGGAAGAGGCTGTGGCAAAAGAATAATGATGAAAACCTTTCTGAAATTCCTAATTCAGTTTTCAGTTGTAGACTGTGACTGCGTTTATATTTGTGTGCAATGTTTTTAATTGCAGTTAACTGAAATTTGTACTTTTATCAATCTTTTCATCAATGATTTTTAATCTGAATGTTTTGGATTCTAAATTTGTACTTTCTCCAAGAAATTCAATATTTACATGGTAGAGCATGGGTACTTGGGTATCATAGAAATGTTAAGATTTAATTTCCTTCATCAAAAATTTAGATTGTACACGGTACAGATGCAATAGCAGCAAATCGTCCGTCTAGTTTCATTGCAGTGTTCCCTGGCAACTTGCTTGGGTTCTTTTCTTCCGTCTTAACTGCTTCCTTTGTTGCGTGAATAAAAAAGTCATAACATACCACAAACAGAAAACTCATCAAGGAAGCACTAAATGGGGGCAACCAAGACCACTTGGAAAAAATCCTTACGTGCGGCTGTTAGCACATGGGGAGATCTACAGTTCCACACCAAGTCCATTTTTCCATCTGCGTACTGCAATATTTTATAGACTCCATATGATCAATCTAATTAACGGGGGTTGGTCATACAAAAATGGTCTGAAGAAGTAACCGATGTTGGAGATTGAATCTATTAATCCAGTAAAAAACAAGAGATTGAATCTATTAAATCCAGACAGAGTGTGGAATTAAGAAAAGTTCTACAGTTCGATCTCACTCACGTCCATTTATGTCACTTGCATAATGATGTACCCCCGCAAAGTGTGCAAGGCAAGAATAATTCCTTCAAGGAATCAAGGACCATAACATTCTTGAGCTAATGGTTCAGACAGCTTCCCCGGCTTGAAGAACCCAACAATCCGAGAAATGTAGGTGTCCTTGTCAGGAAGTAAACCTGCATTCAACATCTCCCGAAAGACCACCTCAGCTTCTGTGAGTTCCATTTTTTGCACAATGCATCAATGATACAGTGTATGCGATTTCATTTGCATTATCTTTAACATAAGATATTGGTTGCACTTGTTGGGCATTAATCAATGCAGAAAAAAGGTTCGGGGTGAAGAAGGAAAAGATTGTGATTCACGAGGAAGCGGCTCCATATAAGTCTCCCTTGAGACGTAGCCGTGGAGAGAGTTGTAAGTAACAAGATCGGGATTACAGTGGCGGAAGTTATTAGAGAGAAGGGCAATGGCGGAATTATATGGAAGAGGAGAGGTGGGGAGAGAAGGCTTTACTATTGCAAGTAGTGGAAGTGGAGACGAGATGGAAACATTAAGCGACAAATCCCCGCTGTTGAATGTTATGAGCTGGTGGAGGAACTTATTGCAGGCTCCCATTTCCATGAAGAAGAAGAAATCACCTCTCTCTCTCTCGACTCTCCTGCCTGGCCTTCTTTTTCCCTCCTATTCCTACTGCTAGTGCTGTTAGTTTTCTTCTTAAAAGCAAGGCCCAAAATATCGATATCGATCAATATATCGGTGTACCCAAAAACCGATATATATCGGATATATCGGATATTTCGGATATATCCATTTTTTTGGTAACCAGTCCAAACTATTTAAAATATCGGAAATATCGGATATATCGGAAGTATAATATCAGAAATATCGGATATATATCGGAAATATATTGGAAATATCGGATTTATATTTTAAAATGGTCAAAAAGTCAACCGATATATATCGATTATATCGGAAATATCGATTATATCGGTGATATAAAGTTTCATATCGGAAATTCCGATATATATCGAAAAAAAAAGAGTTCTATATTCGGTGGATATATGTCGGAAATATCGATGTCGGTGTACCAAAATACCGATATATATCGGCGATATATCGGATATATCGGCGATATTTTGGTCCATGCTTAAAAGGTGTCGAGCAGAAAACTGGCTTCTGTCGGTCGTCATGATATTGGAGATTTAGGAGGAATCATACATTGGATTTGGAAGACTAATTGTTGAGCGTTTGAACATCACATACCACACCACTCCCTTTCTACTCTCCGAAGTTTTTTGAACGTACCAAATCTAAGCAACGGTTGATTTTTCTAAATTAAGACGTACTAAATAGTGGATATATCACACATCCAATAGCTGAGCTCACACTATTTAAGAATGAATTACCCTCTATTTCAGAGAATTGCTAGCCTCTACGCTAGCAAGTCTCAAGTCTCAACCATTCGATCTTTTTTCGTTCCTTCTTGAGTGAGACTGAGAGTAGTAACTTGATCTTCATGTTCACTTGGCTTAGGAACTAAAGAGTACAGGTACCCAAGAGTTTAGTGTCCAGTGGCATACTGGTTGGACACTCGGGAGTTTGGGCCAAGGACTGAGGTTGAATTTCCAACTTCACCGGGAGAAAAAGGAAAAAAAAAGAGAAAAAAGGAAAGGATAATTCATTTTTTTCTTCAGGAAAGAATCCGTTCAACTTTGTTTCTTTTGGCTTTTGTTGATCCATATATTCCATCCCAAAGATACTCACTTTGAACAGGATATAAGAACTTCATGGAGATTGCAAAGAAATCACGAATCCACTCCTAGAACATACAAAAAACAGGTAAAGTAAGATCTGAGGCTCATCCATGTTTTTTGACACGGAAGAAAAGAATCTGGATAAAGAAAGGGAAGAAAATGTACAACTTTAGTTAACTGCAAATACACTATGATCGAGTTGGAGGAAGGTAGATGAGATGTCTGAGCGATGCATCCAGATCCACATCCTTAGAAGATTTTTTAATCACCAACTTCCAACATCACATCCTAGAATATTTTTCTCAAGACTACCCTCTGGTGGAAAAATAAATACTATTTACAGTACTTCTGCACAAAGTGCACATGACCTCAAACCTTTTAATATCAACTCTGGAATCAACACTTAATTGACCTGACCGAACACTCAGCTCAGCGCCCCATCAGGATGAACATTGTCACCCTACTCAAAATAAGAGCACCACGGAATATTTCTTCGATCAAAATTTCTACCCAAAATACCTCATGGACACTTGATCGGATGAAAACCCAAACCAATCGCGACAATCTTCAGCCACAAAATTTCTTTGGACCAAACAGCTCTGCTCATTTAATTAAGCATGTCCAATATTTCATTTACGCATAACTCTGAGAGCTCCCATTCTCTGGCAAGAATAAGTACCGGAATGTTGAATCAAATGGCAGAACAGTGAAACTCCTAGGACTTAAAAGCCTTTGTTTGTGATGGGATGAACAGTCTTGGACCATAGCAGCTTGTTCAGGGGATAGGAAACGGCAGATCCAGTCAGGCAGCATTGAGTCTTCTACTAAGCCTTTAGTGTAAGAATGTAACAGCTTTGGCACAAGTAGTTTTCCCTTGCTACTAATTCCAACTGAAGCTCGTATATAATCTTTCAATGAGTTTTGCAGATCCTCCACCACATTTTCAGGCCTAAAAATTCTCACCTGCGTAGAACAATAAGAACATCATTAAATTTCTCCAATTTATTCCTTTATTTAGAACTACTATTTGATGAAAGAGCCCCCTGGTATGAATCAAGTTCAGTGTCAGCCGCCATTTATCATAAAGAGTGAAGAAGCTGATGGATTCTTACCGCAGGTGAAGAGTGCATTCCACAACTAAGAGCAAATGCAACAAGGGGTTCTGCATTCTCGATGGAGTACTTTCTCTGTTCCTCAGGTAGCTTAAACTTGTGAAGAGCAATTACCAGGGTCTGATAAACATTGTGAAGCGATAATTAAGCCACTGGTAAAAGGTAAAATCACGAGATTATGTCTCCACAGTTAGGTGGTCCGTACTGCTCAACCAAAACGGGTTCCATGATACAAGTATATTTGAATTTAACACAACAAAGGACGACAATAAATGAGGGAGTACATGTTATTCATATAACATCAACAAAAGTGCTGTGAACCTTTTGTTCAAGTCATATCACCGATGAACTAGGATTTTCACCCAACAACCAAATAGTCAGTTTAAAAAAAAATGTTATGAGAAGGTTCATTCTTTTGGTCGACAGATGTACCTAAAACTTGGGACCATATTCAACTGCCAAAAAATCTGTATTACATGATTGCTTTTATAACAGTTTGTCAACGTCCCATTTTTTGTATGGGAATTAGAAAGAGTGATGTAGACCTTTCTTACCCAAGGAAGCATCAGATATTTATCAGTAACAAACAAAATAAATAGATAAATAACAAGCATAAAGGGCTTACTATTTGTGGACGGTGAGCAGGAGGTCTCATCTTAAGAATAACGTACTCAATGTCAGCTGCACTCACTAAGTGCCCTCCTACAGTGTATGCTGCCTGCATTCCATCACAACATCCCAAATAAGATAGATTAACATACTACTACGTTAAATAAGATCTGAACTATTATGAAAAGGATAAAAATGTAACAAGATCTGAACCTTCTGCATCAACGAAGAGAATTTCATTTCGCTTTTAGGAACTCCATATGCTAAATAAGCCTGGGGTGAAGGAGACAATGCATATGTCATAAAACAACATGATTATGATGAATTGAAAAAGGCCACAAAATATCTTTGGAATGCCAGCTCGACAAGCAACGTCACTGACGCGCAAAAGCCATTGCGCTAACGCACAACCGTTTTCTTGCTGGGTAGAGTTTAGCTGTTAATCGCTGTATCAGTCTTGTAGATAAAAATTCTTGTTAGCCATAAGAAATATATATTATTTTTTAGCAAAGGAAATAATATAGTGAGATTCTCTAGGACATAGTAGGATCTTCTATCCAACCAATCCCTCCAGGAGAGCATATCACCCTGAGATGCTCCATTAGAAGAGGATCAGAGTACATAATACCCGGTTTATTACTGACAGAAATAGTTTACTTGACAAACAACATCATATCATCAACACCACAGTGGATATTCTATGCATATCAATGTTTTCCATAGCCTGCCTTCAATTCTAGAAGGTAAGTGGATGACAAGTCTGCATGATCTCTGAGACTTGAATAGACTCAAGAAAGGAAACTTGAGTCAACTGAAAATGCACTTAACTCAATCACGGGTATTTTGAAGATGAGAAAGCAGGAATTTCCAATATGAATGGAATTATGTGAAACTAGCTTACAACACTTGTGATCAAGTAGAGAAATCATGTAAGCTTGCAGTGAGAAATGAACCTTACATGCATTATAATTGCATTATACAAGTTGATCCAAAATGCCAGCCTCTCGTTGGTATTCAAGCAAGCTGGATTCACTTTTTCCAACTGTTCAACAAGTAACCTGTATTGAGCAAAGGAAAGAATAACAAAAGCAATAAACACGATAAAGCCTCTTGAACTGAGCATTTGATTTCAGATTAAGTTCTTAAAAAAAATTGAGGTGTGATACATGTCACTATTTCGCAATTGAAGATTACTATTACCAAACTCTGTCAGGAACATATGTCTAAGATGGACTCAATTGATTCAGAGGTCAGCTAATATGAAGTTACTTATACACTAAGTCAATAGCTTTCACCAAGTTGACCTAGTGAAGCCAGTAACCGAAAAACGGGTGTTCTCGAGTCCAGTCTGAGTTGCAAGAAGTGGGTTGTGCAAAAAGTGTGCACTAAAAGATAAAAAAGAACTTTAGATGTCAAGACACGAACAACTGAAGTTCATAGGCATACCTAAATCTTTTCAGAGCCCCAGTGGCGTACTTCAGTTGTTTCTCTCCAACAGACATCCAAGACACTTCAACCGCCACACTATACAGTCCAATGTACTTTGTCCAGTTTAACTTCCCTTGAACTCAGTAAGGATCAAAGGTATTCTCCATAGCCAAAACTTCATGCTCTAAATCAACTGAGGGGCTTTGCTTTGATACAGGTATTGCGAACGAGTCTGGGAGAGATGCAATGGAAGAATGGGAAAGGTGGCCCTGTGGTGATGCTGGTGAAGCCATGCACCCAGATGAAGAGAACTTGGATGAATCAGCTAGCTAGGCAAAGGAAAATATTTATCATACATCGCACCATTTCTTCTGAGAGCTGATTAGGTTGTTCCCTCAGGTTCTCCAGATGGGAATCCTTATTCCCCTCCATTTCATCTGTCTGTAGAAGCAGGTCATCCAGCGTCATACCCTGTCCGTTTCGTTTGCTTGGACTTGCAACCTACGTCAGTAAAAACTTATATTCGTTACTTTTGCATCTACCATAACAGTAACCAAGCTCTACTATACCAGATTACATGTTCAGAGAAGATCAATAAAGTCATACTGCCAATGTATCAACTTGACCAGATAGATGTTGCAAATCTCACTACTCAGCAATCATTAAAAGGAACCAACTGGATAACTAAACAATAAGAAATTTTGAAGAGAAGATTATAAAAAGAGCATTTTCTAAATTCAAAAAGAACAAACAGATAAAACAAGAAGCACGTAGAGATAAATATATAGGAGGAGAGAGAACCAGTTGTTCTGGAGAGACAGGACAGTAAGGGAGAGGTGATGGTAAAGAAGATGGCAACTGTCTCAAACGGTACTCAGCAAGACGGCGCTCATTCCTCTCTTGACTAAGCTGAAAATGCAACGCAACCAATTCCTCTTCAAGCTTTGATACAGTAATCTCAAGCAATGCTATGTTAGTCACAAGCTCCTGAGCCTGCAATTGGATCATCATATAGTGTGATGCGGACTCAAAATATTGGAAAACAAGTTTTGAATTAGATAGACTAACCTTATCTGGGAGCTGACCAATAGAATTCGAGAAAGTAGCATTGGAGTGGTCAATTGCACTTGCGAGTGCTAAATGTAAATCAATCTCTTCTTCGAGCTGCTTCTGCAATGCTGTAATCTACAAGATATGGATAGTAACAAATGTCAGGAGACCAAGTGTTGCATTATCCTTTGTTTGAAATTTTCCATTGCTGGTCTATAAACTGTGTCAGACACATATCCACGTGTCCTTGTCGGACACACACGGAAACATATTGTATGTAATATACCTCAGTTTTTTGATATTGTATGTAATTGCTGATTGGTTAACAAACACTTTGCATCCGTGTCGGATACGGATACATGCATCCGTGTCAATGCAAGTCAGCCTAGGAATGATCACATGAGTAAAAATCATTTTACAATACAGTCAACGAAATTGAGAGTTCAGGATGCTTGCAATTCCTATTAGTATGGTATTTGGTGGGACAACCCACCTGTATTTTCTAGTTGGGTACTCGGTGCGAATCTCATTAGGTCAATGCCTAAAAATAACGAGATTCAGATTCGATGAGCATTAATTTTTATTAATAATCTACAATAATTGGGCAGAAGTTGGGAAAGGTATCATTTGTTGGGCAGCAAATAACCTGTTGTACCACTATGACACTACCTCACAGGACAAGTACAAGGTTTCTAAGATACTATGGGAAACAAGTCTGACATGCGTACTCAGGGGAAGTGTGAATAGAGAGCAGAGATTGGATAACAAAACTGATTTCAATCCGAGTTGAATTGGATAATGAGGAGAGATTGGAGTGTGCTCATAATAGTGACCAGTTATGACACGAACACATGAAAGATTGACGAAATGTTGTGAGAACAAATTAAGTGAATTTCATTGGATGAAATGAAGATTTACTTACATCTTGTTCAAGGAGGGAGCGCGTCTTCTGTTTTCCATCACTTGCCTTAGGATCCTGAATAGTTTGTAATATTAAAAGTCAATATATAGTTAGTAACGAGGAGAAATGCGCCTGGGCATCCTAATAAAACAGTAATTTTGATGTATTAGTGTTGTGTTTGAATAAAATTTTCTTGTTCAAGTAATTGGCATTGTTTGAGAAAATAAATAGATAAAAGTAGGAAAATGAATTGCTTGTTTCTAGTTTGTAATAGGAAAGTAAAAGTAAAAGGATAAGGTACCTCGTCGTCCAGTAGTAGTGGTCCGGATGAACAAGTGGCGGGAGAAGTATTTAAGGATACAGGAATAGGAGACGGAGAGGCAGCATCGGAAAGGCGATACTTCCAACTCTTCCCCTTCCTTAAATATCTCTGGATTGTGTTTCCACTGACATTCATTCATTCAATCAGGTAAAATAAGTAAAAGTAGTAGAAGATAAAATAGTAGAGAGTGGAAGAGTAAAGGTGCCTGACATACATATTGAGGGGGAGAAGTAGAGCAGGAGCCGAAGAAGGAGGGTAGAGATCACGGTCTTCTTCTTCTTCTTCTTCTTCTTCTTCATCGAGACCACCTCCCCCTGCCACCTTGAGACAGAGCATCTCCAAACAGCATTAATAAATGGATGCAACCGGCCCTTGTATCTCTCTCGACCAGGGAGAATTTAATAATAATAATTTAAGAAGAAGAAGAAGAATATCAGGTATTGGGTAGGCAGTAGCAGAAATAAAGAGGAATTTGTTGAGCCGAAGACCTTTTTCACTTGACTCTCTTGCTCACTTACTCCTTTACCGACACCAGCCCCCACTCCCTTCTTCTTATTCTTAAATGAAAATACAACTATCTAACCTATGCCCTTTCTTTAGGGGCGTGGTATTGGCACCTACAATAATGGTTATTTCTTATATGTCATTTTCCACTCCAAGTGTATCGGGTTGTCGCGAGATTTCATATCCTACGGCATCGGATTGTCGCGAGATTCTATATCCCACGGCAAGCCGCGGAACATTTTTTTTTTTTGTGTTTTTTGTTTTTTTTTCACTTCAAATTTTGCGTATTGAACAACACACACGACATATGGATATCTCATTTTATTCTTTATATACTCCAAGAACAACACCAAAACCACGACAAAAAAAATATACAATCGAGACATAATTTTGCTATCTCGCGGTAAATATTTTCATATGTTATAAGAAAAACTTGTGATCAAATTAATGAAGAATAGTTTTTATAACATAAGCAAAAACTACATTTTAGTGAACACAACCATTTTGCGGCAATTAATTTTTTTTTTTACAGTAGTTATTAAAAAAAAAATAAAAGAAAAAATGATCCACAACAATTACTTTTCGTGGGATATGGGATTTTGCGACAACCTGATGTCGTAGATTGTGCGATTGCCATGAGTGTTTTTTATGTGATTAATGGAAGTGCCAGTACTTTTAAATTGGTTAAAGGGGTGTCAATTACATAAAATGGGTATCAATACCGCAACCCTTTTTTTATTCCTCATTTATTTATTTATATGGATGCTTATGCTTGCTTTCTTTAGAAGAGGGAAAAGGCCAAAAAAATCTCACTCTCAAAATCCTTAAACACATAAGACAGAGATAGTGGTCTTGATAATATATGCCCATTTCTTCATTAATATTTATTCCCACTTCCACTTCGGCTAAAAAGCCAGTAAAGCACTCGCACTTCTCGCACAGAAAAAAACCGAAAGAGACCCCTGGATAGCATCATGCCTTCTTTCAAGTCATTCCCACAGGCCCACCCCACGTCTCCATTTGGTTTTGGTTTCAATGTCTAATTTCGACATATATTAGCTCTAGTTTAATG
Organism: Coptis chinensis; assembly: GCF_015680905.1. NCBI lineage: Eukaryota > Viridiplantae > Streptophyta > Magnoliopsida > Ranunculales > Ranunculaceae > Coptis > Coptis chinensis. The sequence continues at coordinate 96,030 of NW_028238162.1, read as the reverse complement.
CGTGCAACTCTATTATTATTATTACTTTAGTAATGTTTCCTCTCTTATTGCTAGGCCAAAAAATGCAATACCTACTAAGAAGGCGAGCCATTTACATAGATCTGTTAAGCAAGATATTTTTTTTCGATAGGAATCTGTTGAGCAAGATACCTATATCTTTTTCACCTGCCCGTTTGACTGATTTTTTTACTTGACAAGTACACATTCAATTTTGCAGTTTGTGCACAATGATGGCTTACGTGAACTTTATAAGATTGTTCCAGAATGGCTAGAAGCTAGATGCTAGTATGAAAAGATTATTAGTCAGTCCCTTTGTTTTGCGATACTCATTTTACTTCTCAAACCTTACTATACACATGAAATTTTCCATGCGAAAGGGGGTGAGTTCCTTCAGTATAGTGAGATCTGTATTAAAAAGCAGCGAAGGATGCCCACAAAAGAGTAAATTAGGCGAGTACTAGCCGACTACTAGGTAAGCATAGCCGAGAAACATACATGCCAACAAAAGCGCCAATTTTCCATTTATATTTTGGCTTCTCAAAGCTCCCTGTTTAGCACTTTAGCTCACGGAGTCATGGAATGTGACAATGTGTACATGATTGGGAATTTGGGATGTTGAAGTTCGATTATGTCTTTTTTTTTTCGATAACCACCGCCATCTATATATTAGAACATAGTAATATCAGTTGGAAATACTAAGAGGAAGTTGAGTCCATGAGGCTCCTTTTATAGCCCAGGAAGCAATCTCATGTACCAACTTATTCTCAATTCGCCTGATCCAACAAAATTTGCATTCACTAATTTCTGCAACTAGAGTTTTAATATGACATACAATAGAAGAAACTTTCCAACCTACATCAGCTACAGTATTATCAGCCAATACTAGCAGAATACTTCTACAGTCACTCTCAAAAATGACATATTGTAGACCCATCTGTATTGCCAGCATCACAACTATCTCTGCTCCTATGTACTCAGCTTGCTCAGCGTCCTCAGCAAGAAAATGCTTGTATGCAGTCCCTTGGATGATCCCATCTCCAGAACGACAAATGGCCCCAGCAGCTCCGCGACCCGTATTCATCTTGTCGAAAGCACCATCAAAATTCAGCTTATACCAAGGGGGCGAAGGCGGAAACCAAATACTAGCTTTCTCATTCTGCGAGCCAAGTAACTGGCTATTATTGATATCGGAATTAAGCCTTGCATAAGCTGCTTCACATTTTGTACTTCTGAGAATTGTATTGTGTAGCATTCTATTCACCCTTGGTTCATGGTCTTCCATCTTTGCCTTGTTGTGACTCTCCCAGATCTGGTATAACAATAAGAGGCTGTAAATATCTCTTCTTCTTAAATATTCTTTCGTGCTCTCACACCAGCAAATGAATTCTTGTAGCCAATCTTTGACAGACCAATCGCTATGAAGATCAACATGTATCATGGACTCAGAGACATACCATACTCGTTTAGTCCACTCACATTTGAAAAATAAGTGCTCAGCTGTTTCGATAGCCTTGTTGCAGAGTATACATGAAACATCTCCCTTGAACTTGTGTTTATCCAGAATATCCCCAGAAGGCAACCCCCCCATATACAATTTCCAGAGAAATAACTGAGTATTAGCAGCAACTTTAAGTTTCCACAGCTTCTTGAGCACCTTAGGATTGAAGGAAGAATTAGTCACAAACTCATCTTGCTTAGTAAGAAACCTATATGCAGTTTTGACTGATAACTTGCCATTTTTGGACGTCGGCCATATGATTTGGTCAGTGATAAAGCTTGGTCTGATAATAATAAGGTTTATGGAGTTCTTGATTGGATCAGGAAACAATTCTCCCAATCGATTTTGGTTCCATGAATAGGACAGAGGGTTGATAAGATGACTAACCGTAAGACCGACTATAGATGGGTCAAGTTCGAGGTAATCTTTAAGCAAGATGGGTTTAGAAAGATGTGTAAGCCAGGGATCATGATATATAGACACCTTTGATCCGTTTCCAATTCTCCATAGATAACCCTCCTTGAAATCTTTCATGGTTCTGACTATACCTCTGAAAAAATAAGAATACCCTTAGGCAACACCTTCATCTCCGTCATATTCCACCACTTGGGGTAAATACTTTTTAACAATTGCAACCATTTTGAAAGCTCATCTTTAATTAGTGTTGCCAACAATGCTTGATGATGAGGGCCTTGTTCATAACTTTGCTTTTGCATAACCGTTCCCAACTTAGAGTGTGATATGAGTTGGAAGTGTCAGTCTCGTTCCACCAAAAATTTCTGCAAATTTGGTCCAACTTGTCGGTGATTTTACAAGGCAACCTGTAAGTAATCATGGCATAAATTGGAATTGCTTGAGCTACTGATTTAGCAAGTGTCGTCCTGCCTCCTTGGGACAAGACTTTAGCCTTCCACCGTGTAATTTTTCTTTGACCTCTTTCAACCAGATATTCAAAATCAACACTCTTCTTCGGACCAAAAAAAACAGGTACGCCAAGATACATTTCCTTTTCATCAAAACCTCTGACCCCCCTTCTATCTTTTCATGAGCATTTTCTTGTGTCTTGGATGAATATTTCCACTAAAATAGGCTCTAGATTTTTCAAAATTTACTGCTAACTTGGCCAGCGGCACGACAATAAGTCTCCACTATTTCCTTCATTTTTGCAGATTCCGCTAGATTAGCTTTACAGAATATTATAGAGTCGTCGGCATAGAAAATATGGCTTATCCCTGGTGCATTCCTCCTTATTTTTATGCCCGTTAGAATCTTTTCATCTTCAGCTTGAGCTAGTAGTATGGAGAAAGCTTCAGCAACTATAATATAAAGGTATGGAGAAAGAGGGTCTCCCTGCCGAATACCCCTCTCAGGATAAACCTTATCAAGCGGGGCACCATTTAATAACACATTATATGATATTGTGATAATACATTGTTGGATTAATCTCCTCCATTTCGCTGAGAAGCCTAACTTGCCCATAATCTGATCCACAAAGCACCACTCTACATACCCTGTCAAAAGTTTTTGCCATATCGAGTTTTACAGCCATCCAACCCTGCTTATGTTTCTTTATCCTCTTCATGTTATGCAAGACTTCACTAGCTAACCCTATATTATCTCCTATAGATCTGCCTTTCACAAAGGCCCCTTGAAGCGGGGAGATAAATTTATGTAGGTGAGATTTGAGTCGAGTAGCAAGGATTTTTGAACAAATCTTATAGGTGCAGTTACATAGACTGATAGGTCTGAATTTCGATATATGGTATGGGTTGGGAATTTTAGGTATCAAGGTGATGAAAGACTCATTAATGCAAGGGGTTAAGGTTGCAAATGTGAAGAAATATTTGACTGTATTACTTGTATTACTGATATCTTCCCTAATAATATCCCAATACTTTTGAAAAAAAAACCCCTGAAATCCATCCGAACCAGGGGCCTTAAGAGTTCCCATACTTTTCAGTGTTCCAGATCTCTGCATCAGTAGAGGCTTCAGTGAGATTAAGATTTTCACGGGGAGTGATAAAAGGTTTGAAAAGGCTAAGAAGGTCTACATGCATTTGGAAGAGGTTTATCAAAAGTAAAAATAGTTTGAAAATAGTCATTAACATTTGTACCCACTGTTTTTTCGTCAGTATGCATGCCAATTCCCTGCATCATCTTTCAGTTTTTCTATCTTATTCTTCCTTCGCCTATAAACAGTGGAGAGATGAAAAAATCGTGTGTTTCTACCTCCTTCTTTAATCCAATTGAATCCTGCCTTTTGTTGCCAAAAACTTCTTCTTTTTCTAGTAACTTTTGGAGTTGCTGCGTCAGTTCTTCAGCTTTGTAATAGTTCGCTGCATCATTCATATTACCAGAGCAAACAAGCTCCAACTCCTTTCGAACCTTTTTTATCTGCTGTGTGATAATCCCAAACACTTCCACATTCCATTTCTGCAACTTGGTACTTGTGTTATTCATCTTATAATAGACATTTAAAGCAGGAGAACCAACTGATTTCTCTTTCCATGCTGAGTCTATTGTGGCCTTTCAAGTAGGGTCCATGGCCCACATAAAAAAAACGGAAAGGTTTCTTTGAGTTGGTTATGGTGCCAGATAGATTAATAGAGAGGTATATAAATTATCAGAAGAGGTAATAAGAATGTTTTGTACTGAGGCATGGGGAAATAATTCAAACCAATCCGCATTTACAAGTGCTCGGTCTAAACGGTCAATGATATGATCACCAAACAAACGATGGTTAGACCAGGTGTAATTAGAGCCTCTATATCCCAAATCAATGAGCCCCAAGTTGCTAATCATATCATTGAATTCAATCATGCTACGACTTAGATGACCATTTCCACTAATCTTCTCAGTCGGTGACGATATGTCACTGAAGTCATCTAGGGTGCGTTTGTTTACCAGTAATCGGACTTGAAGAGTGGAATTAACTGAAATCCTTAGTGGACCACTCACTTTTGGCCTATTTGGAGACAAACACACTCCAATTCATTTTATTAAGTCTGTGATAGACCCTGTTAATCCAAAAGAATCCTAGACTATGGGGATCGGGTTTTTTATTTCTAATCCGAAAATAGAGAAATAAACTAAAAATTGGAGTCTGTTAGAGAATTATATACGTCAACCAAACACATTAATTGAAATAGGAATTAAATTCCGATGATGTCTGAACGTTTGCCAAATATACATTTTGTAAGTTGGAATCAAATTCTATTCTAATAGAGTCCATTCCAATAGTTTCTTACTCCATTCTATTCCTAATTAGTTTCCAGTCTCAGTTGCCAAACACACTCTTGATGTAAAGGATGATTGGGGTAAAAGAAACTTGTGATATAATATATATTATATACGGGCTGGTTTGGCTATACATCTACTGTCCTATTCAAGAACTAGTTAGCCGAAACAAAATATGTGGGGCCTGCTGGCCCGGAAAAACAGAGAAATTGAAAAGAATATTAACAAAGATATATAAAAGTTCATACATAGAGCAAAATAAAAAGGACAAGGTGATTATGTTAACAACTTAACATTGACTAGGATTGAATTTTTTTAAGGATGACGATTAGATTAGAAACGTTGGCTTATAGGTTATAGCTGATCAATAACACATAAATCATATTACACCTTTGCACTGTAACATGAAAGTATTTGCTTCCATGTCAAAAATACAATAAGAAAAAGACATTAAAAGTTTTACATATGGTGATATGGAGCCCTTTAATTAAGTTTAAAACTGTTCGGTCCACCTTTTCCCATCTTCAACTTTCAAATGTGAGAACCGCATATAGAGCAGCAACTGAAATCTGGAACCAATTCCATACCATCGATATCAAGATGGAACAAATTTGGTAAAAAGCAGCGATGCAAGCACAATTAAGCCTCTCCTTCACCCATAAATTAAACCCAGTAGCATATGCATTGGATCAAAAAGGAATAGGCAGAAGGGAGAAATAAAGGCCCACCATAGCCACAAAACCCAACAAGACCAGCGAAACTGCTTTCACCGGTTAGGCCAAAAATAAGAGAATTCAAGGAACGAGAAAAGAAATTCCAAAAAGAAGGATGTTTTCTTAGGTTGCTAGCTACATTTTATTCTTTATTGTGCTCCCCAAACTATTCATCTCCTTGAATGTACCAACAAAGTAGCATGGTTGCGCACCGTCGAAGTATGTAAATTCTAGCCCTTTGTTCCTTAACCAAAGATGCACACCTCCTAGAGAGCTTATTGCCCTTTTTCTTTATTAAGTGCTTTTGTTGGAGTTCCTGCTCAGCCATGGTTGATAGAGATATGATCTATCACACCCCAAAGCTTGAGTCTCACTGGGTGAATAGGATATATATATATGTGTGTGTAAGTTGACACTAGCTAGGTTTAAGGAGGGAGACAGTGAACATGGTCAAGTTCGAAAACTGGGATTTGCATGGAAAGGAGTATAAATTGCATATATCTCAAGGGGAGATGAACGTGGCATGGATTATAATAATCAAGGAAGATTAGAAAAGTGCTAAAGTAGACATGAGAAAAGGAAGGCTGCTTAAGCAAAACACGGCAAAATGAATTACTTATGGGGACATCGTGCCGGTAAGCTGATCAGATATGGGAGGCAAGACTTGGTTGGGCTCCGCAGTGGCCAGCTCAGCTGTAAGTTTCTCATTCAACTCGATCGGCTCCTTAATTAACATTAACATCGCCACTTGATTTCTTGTCTCTTTGATCTAACTTGAACCGATTCGATCGATCATGTTCATCATCTCTAATTAACAACTTGATTCTTGTCGATTTTCATGCCATCTACTTTCTACCTAAACTCGCATGTAACTATGTATAGTTATTAAAGCAATCCGATTAACATAATAATCAGCCAATTCAATTCCCATGCATAGTGGCTTGGCTGTCTAAGCATCGCTACACGAATAATTATGATTCAGGGATTCCACCCAATCTACTTATATATGCGTTCGTGAACATTTTATCTTCTTCTTTAATTTGACCAACTTAATTACACATGATTTTTTGGACATGGCCAAATTTGGCCAGCACTCATAGTCATAGCTGAGGTAGGTACCTGGGCTGGTCGCTGGTATGATATAATGTGTCTAATGAAAATGGAGTGATATGAGGCGAGCTGACCTACAATCCTTGTAGTTATTTTCCAGTTTTCCTTAACCACTTATTTTCATCAACTCTATAAAATAGAATTTATGCTAAATTATATAGTGTGGTGACTCGAACGTTTTTTTCAGAATAATAATGCCAAAGCTAACTAAATTAAGCTCAATTCCAAACATATATGTTTACAGGGAAGAATACTATACCATATATAAATTAAGGAATAAATAAATATACAATGTTCAAGGTTTGGAAATGGCTCTAATGAGAGTAGCTCTATCCCTAATAGATATAATGTTGAAAAATAATAGAATTCCAGCTCCATCATTCCTTATAACTTCAATTGCATCTCCTTCAACTATACTCGTTCAATTACTTTCATTGGTTTTAATGACGGTCAACTCTGCGGTGAGCATTTTTGCTTCCCCAGTAAAATTCGCTGCCTCTTTTTTAATACATCCACCTAGATCATTTCCATGAGCATCTATGCCAACTACATCAATAACACATAATAACCTGTCATTTTTATAGAATTTTGCAACAAAGTTTATTTTTATATATCTACTCATGCGGCGTAATAAGTTGATAATCATTCCTCATCCAACGCAGCACTAGGAATAATACCTAATTCTCGCAACATCTCAGACTCATCCTTTTTTTTTTCAAATCTAAAGTTTGATGAAAGTGATGATCTCGGTGTAATCCATTCAAAAGCAAGACTCGCAAATGATTCATTGTTTAGCATGATGTTTCCATTCAAATAGTTGATTTAAAATAAAGGGAGCAAGTGAGACAATGCTCTTCAAATATGATCTTCATAGAGAGAGAGCATGGCCGGCTCAACCATATAGCAAAGTAGGCCTCCGCTTAGGCCCCGTAGCCCAGGGCCCCCCACAATATAATCCAGTCATTGTCCACTATTGATTTATTAGTGGAGAAATAAATAAAAAAATTAAAACCAAAACCCACTATTGTTTTTCATTTATTTTTACTTAAACTCCTTCAGTTCATTCGCCTTCTCTAACATAAAATAGCACATCTCCATACTAATTAAAATTCTTCATCACCCCATGACAAATAATCAAGTATATATACGCCAACAATTCAATCTTACCTATATCATTTTTTTTCCTTCTATATGATTTTTCTCTATAATCTCTTTCTCTCTCTCTCTCAATATTTGTTTTATTTGGTGTAGAATTATTCTGCATTCTCTTTCTATATTCGCAATTCTTTGTTAAATAAATCTATAGAAGTTTCAAATTTGTGCGAAGACTACTCAAGAAAGAAAAAATATAAAGTTTGGATCATATGAAATAACGTAAACAAATCAATAACATCTGTGAGAAAAAAAAGATATAACAATTTTTATTTGTTAAAGTAGTGTTAAACACTTAAACTCCTTCGGTTCCCTCGCCTTCTCCAACAGAAAATAGTACACCTCCATAACTAATTAAAGTTCTTTATCACCCCATAATAAATAATTAAATATAACACCAACAATTCAATCTTACCTATATCATTTTTTTTGTCTTCTATGGTTTTTCCCTATAATATCTTTTTCTTTCTATATTTGTTTTATTTGGTGTAGAATTATTCTGCATTCTCTCTCTCTATTTACAATTCTTTGTTAAATAAATCTATTAAAGGTTCAACTTTGTGTGAAGACTATTCAATAAAGAAAAAAGAAAAAGCTGGGATCATATAAAATAATGTATACAAATCAATAAGATGTTGTGAGAGAAAAAAATTAAAAAAGATGTAACAATTTTTATTTGTTAAAGTAGTGTTAAACACTTAAACTCCTTCGGTTCTCTGGCCTTCTCCAACAAAAAGTAGCACGCTTCCATAACTTAATAAAGTTCTTCATCACCCTATAACAAATAATCAAGTATATATAACGTCAACAATTCAATCTTACCTATATCATATTTTTGCCTTTTATGGTTTTTCCCTATAATTTCTATTTCTTTCTATATTTGTTTTATTTGGTGTATAATTATTCTACATTCTCTCTCTATTTGTAATTTTTTGTTAAATAAATCAATTGAAGTTCAAGTTTGTGTGAAGACTATTCAAGAAAGACAAAAAGAGAAAGTTGGGATCATATGAAATAACGTAAACAAATCAATAAGATATTGTGAGAAAAAAAATAAAAATAATAAAATAAATAAATATATATATATATATATATATATATATATATATATATATATATATATATATATATATATATATATATATATATATATAACAATTTTTATTAGTATATATTAATCATAGAAGATTCCCTATTCGAACTTTGCTTAGGGCCCCCGATTATCTTGAGCCGCCCCTGTAAACCAGGTGACAAACAAAATAAGAACGCCCAGACTAACGATACCCATACCAGTACCCTCATAAAACGACTTCAATTTTTTCTCTTTCAATTTAGCTGTTGAGATAGCGAGATCCAATTGAGATGTAGCTGATGATGATGTTGATCGAGATTGATTAGATTTCCTTTCCAAAACAACACGTGCATCCCCAACAAATTGCCACAACTTCTCAATCCCTAAATCTGCCACAAAATTTGCTAAATGACCAGGACTATTACTGACTCGCTCAACCATCTCTTATCAAGGCTCCTAAAAATTCCATTTCTCTATTCTAACTGGCGTCACTCTCAATTCGTGATAGTGATTATATTATAGACTATAGAAACTTTGAGATTTCAATTCAAATTTTCAATTTTTTTAACCTTTTCACTTTCCCACACATTTTTTTAGCCTATTTTCAAAATTGTTATCTTCTAAATTTTTTGTTATAAAAAAAAATGTTTGTGGGGAGAGACTATTCAAGAAAGAAAAAAAGAAAATGTTATGATCAATTTCACAATAATTGTTATCTTTTAAATTTTTTGTTAAATAAACTAAGCGTTTGCATTCATATGAAATAACATAAACAAATCATATCAATCTATAAAATGTAACAATTTTATTGGAACTTTGCTTAGGGCCCCCGATTGCCTTGAGCCGCCCCTGAGAGAGAGCTCTTCAAATATGATCATCTTCACAAAGCCCAGACAGAGATTCCAACTTACCGCACATTATTTATCTAGTGCAATAAGTTGAACTATGCACAATTCTTGTTAAGCCCGTCAAAATTTATTTTATTTGTTAGTACCTACTTTGAAATGGTTGAAATCGTGAAATACTTCATGTTTTCCATCAACGTATTGTAATCATTTTTTTTATTAATTTTCTTTTACATATTGAATTTTAAAAGAAAAATTACACAAAGATAGAAGGGGATAAGTCCGACAAGTTGCATAACTAGCTCTTTTTTATTATCAATTCCTATTCTCTTAAATACATACTCATTGGAGCCAACTGACATTATTACATTGTGGTTCATTACCTTCTGCACTATCTGCTTCAAGAGTTCAACTGCTTCTTGTGCTGAAAACCCAAATATATCAAAAGCAAAACCCAGATGTACCACTAAGTTTGATTAAATGTGGAAACAGCCACAATATAAGAAGCAATTAAGGCCACATAACTCAATGCAGCTAGGTTCATAGAATCTTAATTTTTTCAATCATTTTTGGGTTTGAGTATCTTATAGTTCCAACTTGGTGGATCTGCCACATCAATTACATGTTATTAAGTGTAGATATCTTTTGAGAATATCTTTGTAAGCATTCTTTTATATGAAAACACGATCAAAAAGTAGAATTCACAAACCGAAAGCCTTCACTACTTCTAAACATGCTTTTTCCTTTGACTCTACATGTGCCTCTTTCAAGCCTGCCATCCACTCCAACAAGTTTCTCTCAAGCCATCAAAGACAAAAACTGGAGAGATGCATGGCAGTGGAGTTTAATGCCTTACTGCGCAGAATCATACATGGGATCTTGTACAGTTGTACCACCATCTCCTTCTCAAAACTTGGTTGAAAATAAGTAGGTGTTCAGTGGGGCCGTCCCTGAGTTTTCAATGGCCCTGTGCAAACGGCGAAATGTGGCCCTCTTCCAGTGTTCCATCAACACAAATTGGATCATCGAAATATTTCTCTTCTCGCATTTTTTGTTACAAAATCATCAATGAAGCTTTCAAAGTTAATTTTATTTAAAAATTCATTTTCAATAGATATTAACGCTAGCCCATTTAGACTTTCTTGTGACATAGTCGATCTAAGGTATGATTTCAATAGTTTTAATTTTAAAAAACTTCTTTCTGTATACGCGACAGTAATGGGAACAATCAACAAAATTCTATAAGCTATGAATGCATTAGAAAAACAATCATGTCGTTTCAAGAAATCAAGTTAGGTGAATAATATTAGACTAGATTACTTTGGAATTAAATTGAGTTATTGAAATAATATTTAAGAAAATGAAAAATTGATTTTAATCTCTAACTTACTTGAAAAATAATCAAAATTAAGATGAATAAGTAATTGAGATTGATCGAAGTAAAAATTAATACAAATCCACAATTATAAAGAAAGAAATTATTGAGAATGAGAGGATACTAGATGGTCATAAGGTGAATGAGGGGGTTTTTTTTTTTTACTAATTCTTTTTGTATTGAAGTAATTGAGGACAACTCAAGCAATTAATTGGAGTGATTTTCCAAAAGAAAACCTTATTAATTAGGAAGAGAGAGATCTAGTCATTGAAAAGATCTCCTCATCTATTATATCTATTGTTATTTTCTTTTTTTATGAACATAATTAATGAGAAAAGAGAATATGAGAGAATCGACTGTTTTCTGTGAAATTTTCAGTTTTTTGGGTTTTTTATCGATATGGGCTTTTAATTTGTGAAATAATTCTTTTCCACTAAAAATTTATTTTTGGGCCTTATATATTGGGGGCCCTGTGCGGTCGCCCACATGGCACCTGCTCAGGGCCGGCCCTGGTGTTCAGGCAAAAAAATAAGGTTGATGGCAAAATTGACAATTACAAGGCACAACTGGTGGCCAAAGGTTATAATCAAATAGTGGTCTGGACTATGACGAAACGTTTAGTCTAGTTGCGAAAGCCACTACTATTAGACTTCTTCTATCTATAGCAGTACATTATGGATGGGATATCAGCCAACTCGACGTGTCCAATGCTTTTTTACATGGAACATTGAAAGTAAGTGTTTTATGAGGCAACCACAAGGATTCATTGATCCACTGAAGCCCACTTATATCTGCAAGCTTGTCAAGTCCTTATATGGGCTTAAACAAGCAAGCACCTAGAGCCTGGTTACTGGAAGTTCACCATCACTCTATCATATCATACTCTCATAAAGAAGCTCAGTGACTCATCTGCCATGAAGGACTTGGGTTCTCTATCCTTCTTCTTAGGTCTTGAAATACAGAGAAGCACTAATGGATTATTCTTATCACAGACCAAATATTGCTATGATCTTCTACAAAAATCCAATATGCAACACGCAAAGCCATGCTCTTCTCCAATATCTTCAAGCTGTAAGCTAGACAACCACACAGGAGATCCAGTGTCGAATCCAACAGAGTACCGATCCATTGTAGGTGCATTACAATACCTCACTTGGAGTAGACCTGACCTATCCTTTGCAGTCAATCGGGTATGCCAATTTATGCATTCAGTGACGCCGACTGGGCTGGTTGCCCCCTGGACAGACACTCTATTAGTGGGTTTTGTTTCTTTATAGGTCCCAATTTGATATCATGGTCAACAAATAAGCAACTAACAGTAGCACGATCATCTACTGAAAGTGAATATCGCGCACTTGCTCACACCGCTGCAGACATATTATGGATTTGTCAACTACTAAAAGATATGAGAACTCCTTTACAGAAGCCTCCTCTCATTCTATGTGACAACATCAGTGCCATAGCTCTTGCAAACAATCCACTTTTTCACGCAAGAACCAAGCATATTGAAGTGGTACCACTACATAAGGGAACTTGTGCTCAGTAAACTCATTGATGTAAAGTATCTCTGCACTCAATATCAACTTGCCGATGTTTTCGCAAAAGGATTGTTTTCATCACACACTTCAATATGATGAGTTCCAAGCTCACAGCTCGTGCTACTCCCTTCAGCTTGAAGGGAGTATTAACCAAGAAGACACATCAACAAAGAAGACTTAGTCAAAAGTGTAACAAATTCAGTTAGAATGGTTCTAGAAACTAACATAGAATATGTACAGTATATATAAATACATGTGCGAAGTTTCGTTCTTTTGTGCCTAGTTACTTTTGATTGTTGTAGTAATGGATTTGTCTAATTCCACACTTCTTTATACATTTGTAACAGGACCCAAATGAAGTGGACTCCTGACAATCCAACCGTACAAGAAACTTTCATGTAACGATGGACATACTAATGATTTGAAACTCTTACCTTGAGGGGGTAGGACAACTGGTCCGGCCCTGGGATTTGCTCCTCATTGGTCACTAGTTTGATTCCCCCCTCAAGGCCACTGGCCAGACAGTACCCGGTTAAATTTCCAACCAGTGCCTCCGGATTAGTCGAGGTGGGTGTAAGCGGGCCAAGGCACCGGTTGGCAAAAAAAAAAACTAGAAAAGTAAATTTTACCATTATTTTAGTTTGGTTAAAAACTTTTGTGACGATGATCTATTCTACTAAGTATGGGATTAATTGGTTGAGTATGATATTCTATTAGGACTTTGGTGTTTTTAACAAATAATGTAACGTATTTTGAATGTATTCTAAAAATGAAGGAACTTTTGATTTTTCACAATTGATGTAACCTGTTATATTTCCGCCAAATCAATTACAAAATTGATGTTAGAGGGCATTACCAAAAAGGGAAAAGAAAACAACTCAAATTCTAAAGCAAAGGGTATAAAATTTTAAAGCAATAGCAACTTCAAATTGGTGACATCGGGGCTGAAGAAGTCGTTGGCCAATGTGTGGTTCGAAACCCACATTTGAATTATGCAGCTTAGACTTTGGCTGAGTCGCGTGGTGTAGTGAATGTAAGTTGTGAATGTGGTCCCTGTGATCTGAATATATAAGGAAGTAGATGAGGGCTTTAGGCAATAGAATGGGGCATGAGCTCATTGGGTATTGGGTGAGAGTTATTGGTTAAGTGAAGCAAATTGGCGTGTGGGCTGCTGTGGATCGCTGAGACACTGAGTATATGGACCACCACGGCGTTTGATTGATGAGGGTCCAACCACTTGGCATGTGGCATGTGGTGTGGTGTAATTTTTTTAGTTAAGAAAATGAAATCGATATCGGTGTACCAAAATACTAATATATATTATATATCAGCGATATTTTGGTCCTTACTATGAATCACAGACACGAAGGAAGATGAGTAATAACAAATTTACAAAAGAAAGAAGAGAAAAAGGCGCTTTTGCTATTTCGAAGAAACTTCCTTCCCTCGTCAACTCCTCTATCTCTAATTATTATCAATCTGTTTTCCCCTCCCTCCCTCCCTCTCTCTCTCTCTCTCTGCCAGATTGAAGAATTGATTAAAACAGAGTGGTAGCCCATATTTTTTATTTTTGTTTTTTTGTTTTAAGAGAGAGAGAGAGATATTAATCCCATTGCCGGCAACAATATATTTATTATTATTATTATTGGTCTGGCCGCCTTTGGCTCTTTCCTTTTTGGAATCACCATCATTTCTCCAATCCGGAGAAGAGCGGGCAATTTCAGGTCAGTCACTAGACCATTATTTATGAATAATAAGTGCCAGATCTAACTTAATACCCAATTTTCTTCAAACTGTTTCGGATCCCATTCTCATGCCTTTGTAACTGTTGTTCATTCAAAATCAATCAATTACCAAAGATTTCATTTCTTTCCCTGCTCTGCTCCAACTGTAACTGTTAGTTTTTTTTTATTAACTGATTATTACCAAAAAAAGAGGAAAGTTTTATATAACTGTACCAGTGATTAAATACGACAACAAAATATAACTTATTATATAAGATGCTCATTGCAGATGGTACCTATAGAAGACAAGGTAGATTTTGCCCCCACCACCGCCACCGAAGATGAGACTCCTCTCAGATCAGACAGCCCTTTCGGTTTGCGCAAAATTCACACTTTTGACACCAGCTCTCATGTAGATGTTCCCTACCCGTTCTCCCCTAAGAGATTACGCAACCGAGCCTTCATGAGTCTATACATTGTTTTGTTCAAAGCCAAGATTAACGTCTTGTTACCTTTTGGTCCCCTTGCCATCGTGCTCCATTATATTACCGGAAAGCATGTAAGCCTTTTCATTTTAACCAGTTCCAACCATTTTTTTTTTTTTTAATCTTCTCCGAGCAAGCCTCTATGGCAAAAGACTACTTGTTGTCGGTCCTTACTAGTTACTTCTTTATTTCTCAGGGATGGGTCTTTTTCTTCAGTTTGTTAGGCATCACCCCTTTAGCCGAACGTCTTGGTTATGCAACAGAGTAAGTCTCACATTTTTGTTGCTTTTTCACTTCTATTTGTTTCTGTTTTGCACAATCTAATTGACATATATTCATTTCCATTTTTTCCCCCTTATAGGCAGCTCGCATTTTATACAGGACCTACAGGTACTTTTTTGCATCCTTCTTCCTCCGGAACATTCTACTACTTGTAAAAAGTGGACACTCATGAGGATACCCACTAATTTTAATTGGTTGGATCAGCAGTAAAGTCTCACTTCTGTATCACATAGTGCTTGTACATGTTCTTCATCCGTATCCTTGCTTTATTTTATCAAGATGCTGCCAACATCTTGTTAATTGCCACGATCTTTTCTCATTATCGGTTTAATTGATGGTTGGTTTTGCAGTTGGTGGTCTTTTAAATGCTACATTTGGGAATGCAACGGAAATGATAATTTCACTCTATGCTCTGAAGCACGGCATGATAAGAGTAATCCAACAATCATTGCTAGGTTCCATCCTGTCGAATATGCTATTGGTTCTTGGATGTGCCTTCTTCACTGGTGGAATTGTTCATCGTAACAAAGTTCAAGTATTTGATAAGGTACATAATCATCGCTTATGATGTAATTCTTTCAAACAAAAAAATTCCTAGTTGAATGAGTTCCTTCACATATGTAACAACATGATGTAGTACATTGCAATTGAAGTGGAATTTTCTTCCCGACAGGCAGCTGCTGTGGTAAATTCAGGATTGCTCTTGATGGCTGTCATGGGTTTGATGTTTCCAGCTGTGCTTCACTTCACACACTCAGAGGTGCATTTCGGGAAATCGGAGTTGTCTCTTTCAAGATTTAGCAGCTGTATTATGCTAGTGGCATATGCAAGCTACCTTTATTTCCAATTGAAAAGTCAACCGAATCTTTATAGACCTGCGCCTGTTGAAGAGGTGAGTTTCACTTTAAATGTCAACAGAATCTTTATAACATATATATGAACTTTCTTTGGCTAAAGAATGATGGTACCAGTAGTAACTCGGTAATTATCGGGAGTATTTTTCAGATTTCTTTTTCATTTTGTATGTTATTCTTATATTAGAGGCATTTGAATGGAGGCAATACATGGAAGGAAGCAATAAATTTGTTTACATTTTCTAACTATTGTAGGATGGGGACCATAAAGAAGAAGACTCTGATGAAGAAGAGATTCCTGAGATTACTCAGTGGGAAGCAATTGGATGGCTTGCAGTTTTGACGCTTTGGATTTCTGTTATTTCTGGATACCTGGTGGATGCAATACAGGTAATATATAATATAGTAATATACTAGTTACCTTTTTTAATGGTCATATCTGGAAGCCGTAATAGAAAGTGTTTTCCTGTTTTACTGTGGCCTGGCCTTGCCCTAAGGGGCTCCTACTGTCTTTGTGTCTCCTAATTCTTCCAAGTCTACTTTTAAGATTTTAACTACTCTTTTGTCTCTTTTTTTTTTTATTTTTTCATTTTCATTTATTTTTTTGTTTTGATTAATGTCTTCAGATATTGGGTTCAAAACTGTCTAGAAGTATTAACTCAGTTGGTTTTAATTTTTGAATTAAAATTTGGACCATAGGGAGGTTGGAATTGGTGAAAATGTGATCAGGAAATAGTTTAAGATACACTTTTCAATAAAGTAGTGCAATTATTCATAATTTTGATTATGCAGTTTTGACCTTTAAAAATTGGATTGGTTCCTGCTTGAAGTTATAATGTTTTTCACTTGGTAATCAATTAATTAATTATTGTCACAGTCATATTTGCATATTTTTATTTGTTAGGAGCCGACTTTGATATACGACTACTATTTTTTGAGGAGAGGAAAAAAGAAAGCAAAACACAAAAAGTGTTTCGAACACATATTTCTCTTTATACGTGTCCTTTCTATAGGGCGGAGGTGCACCTTGATGAACTCTACTCTATCGATAATCCCAAATTACTATCTGTATTTGTTTCCAATTTGTCTCTAAGCAATTGTTGCAACTATCTAGAAGATTGAAATGGGGGTTGGAGAAAGGGAAGACTAAGATGCACATGGGTAATTGGGAAAGGCTTTGCCTAGCAAAGGAAGAAAGGAGGATTGGGTTGGAAAGATATCTTGCTTATGAACAAAGCTCTACTAGCTAAATGGATTTGGAGATATGGTGAGGAGGAGAAACATTTATGGTGGAGAGTGGTAATGGAAAAGTATGGAAATGGGGAGAGTAAGTTGGATTTGAAGGAACCGAGAGATTCATTTGGTAGGACTCTTTGGAGGAGTTTCACTAGTGGTTGTGACAAGTTAAAAAGAGGAGCGACTTTCCTACCCGGAACCGGTGCGACCATTTCATTTTAGGAGGATGTTTGGGTGGGGGAATCCTCACTTATGACTTTGTGTGTAGAGGAAGCATTTATATCAGATTGTTTGGAGAGGAGTATTGAATGAGTGGGGTGCAATGTGACTCATAGACTAGATCTTTATGATTGAAAAATGGAAAACTTCGATTTTTTTTAGAATCTATTTACCTTACAAGGAATAGATTTGGAGAGATGGACTCAAGGAAGTGGATTTGGGATCAGAAAGAGGGGTTACCTTGAAATCCTTTTACTTGGTATTGGCCAATGAGTTTACTTTGCAAAATCTTGATGCCACGAAGAGGTAGGGTCTTTGATTTCCTTATAAAAAAATTAGAAAGAACTCCCATTCAAAGTCGCCTTCATATGTTGGCTTGCTTACTTGGGAAGGATTAAAACAGTTGATAATCTTAGTTGAAAAGGTATAATCTTCTGAATCTTTGTTCGCTTTGCAAAGGGGAGGAGGAAAGTGTTGGTCATATTCTTGTCAATTGTCCACTTGCAAATGATGTTTGGAATACTTTGTTGTTCTCGTTCCATAAATGTTTGGCTCCGCCATTAAATGTTAGAGAAGCCTTGGTGAAGGATTTGATCGTGGGCTCTTTTCTCTACCAAGTTGAAGTGGCTAGCAGATCATATTCCTAGTGCGATATTAATTTTATGGAAGGTGAGAAACTTGAGGATCTTTGAGCACAAGGAGAAAGAAATACACAAAATTGTGGAAAAGGTCAAAGAAGTCTTGTTCAATTGGGGCTAGTGGCTTATATAGTTTTTATTTGTAATTGGGACACTCTTGTCGGTTAGGGGAATGGGTGGTAGGATTGAGTAGCTTTTTGCTACCTAAGATCACTGCATGTAACTTTGTATTATGTAAAATTTTGAATTTAAATGAATGGAATTGAGTTTTATTGATTAAAAAAAAAGGTTTTAGAAGCTGTAACAACTTATGGTTGTTTGTCATTGCATATGTGATACTTGTCAGTTGTCAGAAGGTGTTCCTTGATTTGCTCGGTCTTTTTCCATATTGATATTGCAGACTATGTTAATCAATTGTTGGATTAGTAGATGCTGAAATTCTGGTCCTTTATTCCTGCTGCCTGATTGCTTTTCAGGGTGCATCTGACTCATGGAACATGCCAGTGGCTTTTATCAGTGTCATTCTACTTCCAATTGTTGGAAATGCTGCAGAACATGCAAGTGCAATCATGTTTGCCATGAAGGACAAGCTTGTAAGTGACTGGAAATAAATTTTCTTATTTTCATTATGTTTTCTTTTGTCTTAACGATTGACTTCACAGGACATTACTTTGGGAGTCGCAATTGGTTCTTCCACACAGATATCGATGTTTGTGGTAACTCTCTGATAAGCTTTTCTTCCTGGTAGTTCTAGCAATGATAACAGCTACCAAATAAGCATAACAAAGTCCTCATTTTGTTTCCACTTGTTCTTTCCTTTTGTGCTGTACTTATAGTACTCAAATGTAATGTGGTCCTCTACATATTTGTTATTCTGCAGAAGTTAAAAGCAATATGTTGCATGTATGCTATGATTAATTTTGTTGCTGCCTTTGTCACTTTTGAACACCTTTGTTTGTTAATTGCAGATTCCCTTCTGTGTCGTTGTTGGTTGGTTTATGGGAAAACCAATGGATTTGAATTTTCAACTTTTTGAGACTGCTACACTCTTTATTACAGTCCTGGTTGTGGCATTTATGCTGCAGGTATGTCAAGTATCTCTTTCAATTTCTATTGTTTCTATGAAACCATCACGTACTTTTTTAAACCAACAGTTGTTCTGCATGTTTTTATGCAAGTTTGTTAATGTTGTTCATTTGTTTGGGAACACTATCGTACTTTGCAAATTCACCTTTGCAACATGTACTTTTTTAAACCAACAGTTGTTCCTCATGTTTTTATGTAAGTCTGTTAATGTTGTTCGTTTGTTTGGGAACACTATCGTACTTTGCAAATTCACCTTTGCAACATGTATTCATCTCGTGTATTGTTGAAAAGCTTTTACTATTAGGAATGATTGTTGGTTACTTGGTTTTGCTGTTCCATTTGTTCTTCCTAGATGAACTTCTTATTTTTAGTCTTCAATATTTATTATTGATAGGAGAGTTTATACCACAGAAAGGGAGGGACCTAGCTGGCTAACTATGACCTTTTCACCACTTGTGATTTACCAAGGGTTGCACCATATAAACTGGTCCTTATTTTTTCACAGTTGTTTTAACTTTTAAGACTTGATACTTGCCATCAAGTTGCAAACCAAGTATGAAAACTTTGCATGGAAATTGTTGGGCATAGACAGTTGTAATTTATGTGATTCATTATTGTTCCTTGTGCTTTGCAGGAAGGTACTGCAAATTATTTTAAAGGGCTAATGCTTATTCTATGCTATCTCATAGTTGCAGCCAGTTTCTTTGTCCACATTGACCCTCCAAAAAGTAAGTTAGGTAGATTTGTGAGATGTACATTACTCCTTTTATTATTGATTTACCACATAGATCTATTTCTTGCTGATTCTTGACATTTCTCACAAGCATGTGGTTTTCCAAATTATAGAGATACCATATTCAGGCACATAATTTGCTTTGATTTCCTTACCCAGCTTCTGTCACTATGGTGAATAATTTCCAGTGATGGGAAGCTGGACTGTATTGTATGGATGATTGGGTAGTATGATAGTTCAACTTATTTAAATTTAGGAGATGCTTGAGGGATCACTGATTTCCCTCACCACCTTGCCCTGCATGTGCAAGGCAGGGTGTAAGTTCAGGTTATGGTATTACTCTTTTATATTTACATAATTTATTAATACCTGCTATATTATGCAATTGCTTTTATTTAGGGCAAACATTTTCACCGAAAAGAAACTAGTTCTCATGCTGAAAAGGAAAATCATGAACAGCAGCAACTGACTATGGTAATTGATGTATTAATATGATGTCCTGTGCAGGTGATGATTGATGTGAAAAATGAGAGCAGCCTGTTTGTTTTTAAGGCAGTAGTATATTTTTTTCGGGGATTCCGAGAAGATGATTCCAAATACTTGAGCTGTCTCCATCTTTCAAGATTGCAGGCTTTGTTGTGATTTTTGTACGATTAGTAGAACATACAAGTACCGAGGCCTGTGCTATCCCAGCCAGCCTTTCTAGAGGCTTACATTTTTTGGGTTTTGGAGTAAAGAGAAATGCCTATGCTTCACCGCATTCTCTTTCTCGGTTGGGCGCACGCAAGAAGACACAAGCATGTAGTCATAGATCTCTTCATATTCTTTCTGATGATGCCTATTCCATTCAGTAAATTAACTCTCCATGCTAATTAAGGAAATTGTTGTATAATGTAGAATTCAATTTTGTTACTTGGTCCGTGTTCCGCCATGTGATGTTAGGTCGTCTAATGTGTGGGACAATATTCTTCTTGCACAGAGCCCGGCTATGAAAGGTATAAGAAGCGTATCATTCCATTTTGATTTCATGAATGTGTTGAAACTTGGCCAACTGTTTATAAGACAAGTGTTGGTATAATGGTATTAACGGAAACAAAAGACAAATGTTGGCATAAAAGAAACACAAAATAACAGTTCTTGGTTTACAACTTGTCACATCATCTGTAGCAATGGAAAATGAATCACCATAACTTGACAAAGATACATGCATTATCTCTTAACTTGACAAAGGTACATGTGTTATCTCTTGTACCATGAGATCGGTTGAGATCGGCACGTACCATACTCTTAATTCCAATATTGTATGTCTTGGTTCCATGTATCTTCTGTTCATTATTTGGATCATACGTTCATCATTTAGAGATTACGTCGAGAAGACGAGAACCAATTAAAAATAGCTTTACGTATCTGTCCTTGTATAAACTTTGCATGTACGTATCGTCATTTTGGACAAGTGCTATATGATAGAATATTTTTCTCATTACTCAAAACAAACTTGATTACATCTTTATATAGTCATTAGCTGACAAGTTAGTTAATTACAAAAGAATGTCCTAGAACTATCTTTGATGGCTCTTTGTCTGTTGATGCTTGCCTTCTGTTTTGTTCATTCTTTTGCTGAATTCCCTCCCTCAAGTTGAAAGGATTACAATGTGGTAGTGTGTTTCTTGTGTGTTAATATTTTCTCTAGTATATTTATTTTATTGTACTTCTAGAACAACATGATATTGATTTCATATTAACTATCATATACAATTGCTCCAAATAAAATTGTTATATGACCGATATGACGTACAAGTGTGAAATACCGATTTAGGTAAGGAATCGGTTAGTGGACGTTACACTTTTTGTCTGAATTAGTATTATATAGTGCTTTAGTTTTAGAATATTTGGTATCTATGGTTCTCTTTGTTATCTGGAATGGAATTTTAGAAAAACCGTGTGCAGTTAGCTTGTAACATATCTTCTTCATGCATTTACTTGGTAAAGGACGAATCAGAGGATAGCGAGGTTGAGGGAGAGGATGAAGCATATCAAAAGCTTTCACGCAATTGGAGTGTTCTTAAAAGTACTCCAGAGCTTCAAAAGTCTAAGGTAAACTAACTATAGCACACTTTTATATTTTTGCAGAATCTGTGGATGTTATTGGCTTGATTTAGATGGGTATAACCTGCTAAAGATTTCTGACAATCTTAATGCCTGTAAGCAGTACATGCTTTATAGACAAGCCCTGAATATTTACGACCCTCTTTCTCGACTCAGATTATTTGACAGAATGAACGTGTTGTATGCAACTAGAACAACTTTGAATCTACCTTAATCATTTTAATGGACTTATTCTCATTTCCTTTCAGGGGAAACCCAAGAAAGAAGGGAGAAAAGCTTCGGTCCTCAGCGCTTAGGACCGAAGTGCGTCCAAAGCGGCTGAGGACCACATACCACGTCAGCATTTTCACATAAAAAGTTTTCAAAAAAAAAAAAAAAAAAAAAAATACCAAATGTGTGGTCCTCAGCCGCTTTGGACACACTTCGGTCCTCGACTGAAGTCTTTTCCGAAAGAAGGTCCCATGTCTCTTGACGATGCCATCGATGATTCTGAGAATCTAACTGATTTCCTGTTGGACTTCAATGAAGATGAGTGATATTTTTCAGTGTTTTCACATTCAAATTTCTCGTGGTGATCTCAGGAAGTTCTACTCAGATCTCTCAGGATGGTCTTCTGGAAACTCAGAGGAGAAGAACAATACTGTTGGCAATGTAGTTAAGCTTATTAAGTGAAGCAGATGAAAAGCTTTCACGCACCCCAGAAGTAGAGCAGCTGATAAAATATTGGAAAAAAAACAACACAATCACCAAACTTACACCCACAGACTATTTCCTATAACATCCTAGAACATATTTAATTTGTATGCTTGAAGTATCTTATATACTCAAGTCAAGTGTATTTGAGTCTGACTTGTTTTTCGAATCATTGTTTTGCATTTGGTATTTGGAAATTTTGGAATGCTTGTACATTTTCAGAGCTAGTACCTAGTTTTGCACTTCAGCATTCAGAGATTTCGTAGTCTTTACTTTATTTAGATGATCTACGTAACCTACTTTTAGCACACCAAACATTATGCTGTTTTGGGAAATCTGCATCATATGGTTTCTCTCTACTTTGCACCATTTGAATGATTCTGGTGGGCTGGTAGCATATTACAATGAGTTAGCTTGATATAATTTGCATCTTTCCAGTGATAAAATGAGATCTCTCTTCTTGCTGCCCCTCCTCTGCGCTTCATGTACTAACTCCAGTGCTTGATCTCCCACTTGCAATTGTTTGTAACTTATGTCTTAAATTCATTTCCGAGTACACAAATATTTGAATTCTGATGTAATAAGCCGGTTGACAGAAGCCTAATAATAGCAGTACGTCACTGAACATTTGTCTGGTAATATGCATTGCCCTGCGCCTTTTGATTGCACACACTCACGTGATGAATGAATTTGATGCCTATGTTAAGACTTAAGACACAGGACATCCTTATAAAAAAAATAATAAAAAAAAAGAAAAAAGAAAAGGCAATGAGTCAGTCAGGCATGAAGTGAATAAGAAGGTTTGGCTTCATAACTTATCTGATCAATCGCTAGTTTAACTATAACGATTGAAATATTGAATGTGTGGTCAAAATTAAAACTAAGTATACCACCTTACATTAACTAATCAAGACTAAGACAAATAAGGGTATATGGACGGTTCCTGACACAACTCAAAGAATACAGAACATGAAGATGGTTCCTAAAACTATTTGGAACGAACGACTAACAAATGTAGCCTATCTTAGATAAACCCAAGGAGGTATTTTGAAGATTCAAGGACTGCTGCAACAACAATATCTCACTGCAAGAGATGAATTGCTAAATCTTGATTTCAAATGTCATAACTTCCAATCCTTATGCCGTATTTAGCCTTGTCACTGCCATCGACCTGATCATCGGAATCATTCACAAGCAAAGAAGGCACTGCGTAAAGGGTGACTCAGAGTTGCTCATCCAGTAGCCTCCAATGAGTTTTTCTTCTCTATAACCTTAAGCTCACTTTTGGCCTTATCCCAGCTCTGTTTTCCCCTAGCTGATATTATAAGAATATGTTGACAACAAAATTAGGTAAAGGTAAAGTAATAATGATCTTACAACAAGAACTTGTTTATTTGTGAGGTACCGTTGATGTGGATGTTGTCTCATGACCTTGGCGAATATGGATGTTGGCAAGCAGTAGAAGAAGATGCTCCCTTTGGTTAGAAACATTTCGTTTCTGAAGAAACATATATGGACAAGTTCAATGCCTCAGTTTCAAGATATAAGACTATAAAACAGACGGGTGTACAAGGTGACCATGACTAAAACTGCTAGGAAATGCCGGTGACACTGGAAATGTGACACGTATATTCAATTAAGGTAGTGATCATGGTATAGGACTAAACTCGTTCTTCATATGAATTCCCATCGTTGAAATGAAATGCAAGTGTTATTCAACATACTACAAATACTTAGCAAAATAAACATACCACAAACTGTGAAACGCAAGAGTAGGATCCTATAAGTAAGGGGTAGCATTGGGCCAAGGGTCTCTCGAAATGATACTAAAATGGCACCAGCTTCTACCTCCAAAAAAAAACAGTAAAGAGTTGTTCGACCATATAATTACATAAAGGGAAGATCAATCTCCCACAAAATAACCCTTTATAATATTTCTCCCAAACTGTCAGGCTACACACAGCTGATTTGTCTTTCTATATGCGCAACTAATTTCCATAGCAATTACATTTCTAGATCTACTGCATATATATAACCAACCCTGAAATTCCAATAGTTTGTGAAACTGAACAATATCACACTGGACTACGGTCTGCCTGTTACTTCAACTCATGGCTTTTATCTCACTTGCACTTTAATGAATTTCTATTCTACCATTCAAATAAAGTAATCAAGACATCTATAGAAAGCATGAAAGTGAGGAGCTTACCAGCAGTTAATTCAGCTCTTGTGTTCCCGATGTCAGAAATCATATGCCATTCTTCACTGAAAGCATCTCCAAATCATTGTAGCCGGAAGATAGCAGTATGTGATGTAAATAGGGCTTGTTAGGAAAAGAAGGCATCTGAAGGAATTTGAAACCCATGCTTGAACATAGTCCCTAGTAATCTCATTACTCTAGACCTTTGGCCCCAATGTGAATAAGCTTTGTACATTATCAAGAATGTTTTCTTCGTAGGATCTAGGTTGAATCTCTCCATCTCTTTTAGAACATTTTCCATTTCCTCAAGGCGATTCGCTGAAGAATACATCACCATCTTACAGTGATACAAGGACCGACAAATTCTCCAACCAGAGTACTCAGCCCGCTTGACAAAACTAGTCAACCTTTCCACAGCATCGCATCGGAAATAACTCGCAATTATTGAACGCATGACACCTACTGTGGTCACAGAAGTGTTGTGTTCAAAAGCCTGACCAATAAAAATTTCCATGGTATGTACTAAATCCTCTTGCGCATAGAGTTTTATTAAGATCACATTTAACCAAGCCCTGTACTCGTCTTCTGGGATAAGTTTGAGCAGAGCCTCAACCTTTGAAACCCTATCCTTATCAGAACTCTTACAATACGCACTTATCATGGCTCTAATCAATGGCACTTCATTCTCATTGATGTGATCTTTAACTATTTCGTAAGTCTTCTCCATCTTCTCCAAATTTACCGAATGTGAATAACCTCGAAGCATTAGCAAGTGAGTGCTCACTTCAGGCTTGACAGGGCCTTCCTCCATTGTTCTATACACCCTCTCCATGTCCTCCCACATCCACGCAGTGACATACCCAGAAATGATATGATTGTATGTATTCAAATTAGGTGTGAGATTCGAATTCTGAATATCTCTAAAAGTTGCCTCCATATGATCCACCAACATTAATCGTCCAAAAACCGTTAACAGAATGTTGTACGTCACTATAGTCGGACCACAAGTGATTTCCCTCTTTAAATCCCGAAACAACGACTGACACTTATCAGCCAAATCATTATACATATACGCTCCCATTAGTGCATTAAAAGTTGAAGATGTCTTAATTCCCTTATCCGACGCTTCCTTAAACAAAATAACAGCAAGATCAACATTCTTAGTTCTACCGGCAATTGTTATTCCCTTGGCATATTCCTCAAAACCATACCCAAACCAGCTTCACATTTTTTCCTTCTCCAGTTAAAAACCTACAACCAATACCAATTCACAAAAATAAAAATAAATAGCATAAATTCTATAAATAAAAATAAAAATAAAATAAGGACACCATTACCTCAAGAGCTAAAAGAGGCCAAGGTTTAAGCTTTTGCAACAGAGAAACAAAACCAGAACCATTAGAATAAATCCTTATCAAAGGAACAGCTTTATCTTCCAAAATACCAAAAACCTTCTTAGAATGAAACTGATTACTAACCAACTCATCACACAACTGTGCAACTTTATTATTCAAAAGCACTTCTTCCATTTTATGTATAATACGTCTATTTGTTCCCTTTTCTGTAAACAAGTTAATGAGTTTTGGGTACCCATCAAAAAAACGTGTTTGACTTTTGGTCAATGTGGAAGTTGAAGATGGTGGTGGTGGTGGAATTAGGAATTTGGGTCTTGGAATAATTGGTTTTTGATAAAGACGTAAACTTTCTGTTTTTGCTGACGCGTCTGTGATTTTTAGTACGCGTCTCATTGTTGGGTTTTAAGTGTTTTTTGAAAGTGAGGTTTTTTTCTTCATAGTGAAGAAGAAGAGAAAATGTTGAGTATTGTGGGCCGTGGGCTTTTTATGGGCTTTGTTAAATGTAATAACCATGGGCTTTGTTAATAGCCCATACTTGACCAACATTATGACAAATCTTGCCCAGAAAATTGGGTATAGATACACACGCAAATTTCTTAAGTTTAGAAGAAATAGCAAACTTTTTTTTTGTTTTTCCTCCATAAAAACTGAAAATTTGACATCTATCTCAAATTTTATACTGACTTTTACAATTTTGACCTCTTTTATTAGTCCCAACTAAAGAAGCCAACTACCAACAAAAAAAAACATACAAACTAAATCAGTTACCAAAAGAGTAGTGGGTTAATCAAAATAACTAAAATTCATCCGAAATCTACAAAATTCCAATTAAAAGTGAGATGAATTTCTAGAGAGACCAAAACAATATGGAAAACATCAACTTCAAAAACGGAAAAAATGTTTGTTGATTACAACTAATTTCAATACAGCTTTAACAATTTAAAATGCATCTCTGATAATTTTGAATAACATGTTTAAACTTTGTTTGATGTAATTCAAATTGTGAAATTGTGAAAGGACAAATGATTTTTTTGTATAAGACAATTGTATTATTTGATTGCAGTACATCTTGGAGCAATACACACGCACCATTGCCTGATGAGTGGTCTCGATTGACACACACACCTACAGCTTGCGCACATTAAATTTTTGTATTATTTATTTGTAGAATAAATTGGCAGTTACAAATAAAATGGTAAAAATGATAAATATGGAGTTTAAAAAACAGTTAATACACCCAAAAAGTGACGTGTTGTTAAAATTGAAGTAGAATCAAAATATAATATTGGTCTTTCTCTAGACAAAAAACATACTAAAAAAAATGTCTAGAGCCCAATTTCTAGAAGCCTCATTATTTTTCTCCAAAAACCTACTATTAGGAATAGGGAAAAAATTGGTGATGAAAAGAGTAAGTTGGTTGTGCCATATATAGCGGAAGATATATGGTTTGAGGTATTGATAAGGCTTTGTTCATCAGTTAAGGTATGAGTGTTGTAAAGGTGTGATTTAGTTCCTCTTAACAAATGTAATTAGGGGGAGAATGGGTTTGGAAATGGGAAAGACCGAGTTCGTTGTTGAGCGAACTACCTACGTACCTATCTCTCACTTATGGGGGGAAAGTAAAATCAGGTCTGGCGTAGTTTGTGTAGGGGGTATTTATAGCTGCTGAACATGGAGATCTATATAACACGTGTACTGACAAACACAAACGTAGGGTTCAGATTGAGAAGGAGTGTATGTATGGTGTTGGTAGGAATTCCGTAATGATGGAGAGTGGTTACGGTGGTTCGTATTTTGCGGTAATAGAATGTGTAAGTATGGCTTTGGTAACAATTGCTTCTAGAAGATAGATGATGTCAAGAGATAAAACGTTTTGCGTGAGCATGAGCGAGTTGATCTACTTTGGAGCGATCTTGTAGATCGTATGTTTGAGCTGATGGTGTGAGTCGCTATGACGCCAGTTCGGAGGATGAGGGCATGAGGTCGGTTTGATATTTCTGTTATGTTGGACACGTGCTTGATATTCTTGGATTAGAATATTACTCCCTCACAAGTGTAAACTATGGTACAAGTTGATTAGTATATCCAATTTTGTTTATACTCATCTTCGTCAATCAAATCTTGTTTTGATTGCCTTTTGAAAGTACGGAAGAAATGAAAGCGAATGCGATGATCCTAAGCGACAAAGAGGTTAGTGTTAGTATGTCGTAGTTCAAGATTTTGGAATTATCAAAATTTCAACAAACTCAAAAACCGAAATTCATAATATTTCGACCCATGTTATATTTGGAATTATGACAAATTTCATAATTATACTCTAAAATGTTTTACCGGGTTTTTTGAAAAACCGAAATATTAGACGAAATTCCGATATTCCGCTCGGAATAATGAACACTGGTATAGGTTTTGATCAGTTCAAATCCAATTCTACGTGTAGTACTTAAAATTTTGGTATTTTAGAATTCAAATGTAGAGATAAAAAGTGTAAGAGCATCTCTAGGTGGTGGTAGTATCAGCTGTAGATTTGCTTTTGAAATTTGACAAAACTTTTCTCAAAATATGACCACTCTAGGTGGCCTCAAATTTTACCCCGCGCGCTATTAGTACTGTCGCGCGACACTCCCAATGTCGCCCTAAGTTGAAAAAAGAAAAAAAAAAACCCACGCGATATTCCCACTGTTGCGCGAATGTTGTGCTAAATTGAAAAAGTAAAAAGAAAAACTCACGCGATATTTGCAATGGCGCACGATATTAGCACTGTTGCGCCGCATCCGCATCCGAAATCCCAAATTTGCATCCACAGATGCGGCTAGATAGGTGATACTACCGGATTTTCTTACACCCAGAATTAGATTTCCGTAAAATTTTGAGTTTTGAAAACAAATTTGGAGAAATTTGAAAGTGATACTGCCAAAGAGAATAGAGATGCTCTAAATACAGTTTTACAGAAAAGTCAAAGTCGGTGCTCACTCTTGTTTTTTAATTATTTTAATAGGATAGGAAGGAGCACCAAGCTTAAATTTCCTGTGTCAAGAGGGACTTAAGAGTAGCACCAAACAAACAAAGTTAAACTTAGTTGGTGCTAATCTCAAGTTCAATAATAAGAAGACCTTCTGGGATTAGGGCAAGGGTGGCATGGGCTAATTGGTTGGAGGGGCACAATGGCACATGCTTGGGTCCCACATGGTCAAAGTTTAACCAGACTGGTATATGTATCGTTTTAACCCGAGTAAAATAAAGTGAGCCAACCGGACAGTGGTGGAGTTGTTATGTTAAAAGTTAAAACATTTGTTCAAAAAAGTAGACAAACATACCAACAACACTCAACAGAGAGAGAAGAAGAAGATACATTTTTTTTTTTAAAAAAAGGTAAACTTTTTTTCATTTTCCAATATCTGGAAATGTGGTTGCATGTGATTTTTTCACAACGGAAAGGGCATTGTTTTACTTGTCTTAACATGTGCTGACATTTTTTGTTTGTTTGTTTTCCTTTTGGGTGCACTTGAAAGAAATGGACGAGAATAATCTAGTTCCCCCAATTGTAGATGCAAGGATTACAGACATTCGTTTTAGTGTTGCAACAGACGATGAAATTGTGAGTAGAGTTGGGTTTAGTACAACCTTGAAAGAGAGGAAAACTGTCTATTCTTATGCCTTTCTTCCTTACTTCCTTGTAGTCTACATCATCTATCAGTGGCTGTTCCATTTCCCACCCTGGACAGCTCACAAACCCCTTTCTCGGTCTTCCCCTTGAATCAGGCAAGTGTGAATCTTGCGGGACAGCGGAACCTGGAAAATGTGATGGTATGAGCTTTCACTTTTCCAATATTTATCTTAATCTCAACTTTTCTTCGTTATTCTCTTTGATAACACGTTTTTCCTTCTGAATTCAGGTCATTTTGGGTATATTGAGTTCCCTATCAAAATCTATCATCCATGCCATGTGAGTGAGCTCAAAAGGCTTCTAAGCACAGTTTGCTTGAAGTGCCTAAGGTTGAAGAGGACCAAGGTAGCTGTCTGTTTCCACGTTAATCAGTATCATTTATATATACATTTTGGCCCATTCTAGTTATCACATTGTTGTATCCAGAGCAGCATAGCAATTAACTTGAATCAGTGCATGTGTGCTTCGTTATTTAATTCATTCTTTTCAAATGAATAGACTATTGGAATGAATCTATAAATGTCAAGTAGAGCATCATTTGATTGTATAATACATCTACTTCAATTTTTGATATTTTGCTGTGCCAGACACTTCGTCTCCGTGTCGGATGCGGACACACCTATCTGTGTCAATGTAACTTAGATATAATGTAACAAAAAATATAGATTTCTTTGTTTGACCCCAAAACTCTGTTGTGTCCTCCCAGATACACTTGTTCTTGTCTGCCACATCTTAAATTCTCATCTCCGTACACTGTGTTTTACATTTATTAGGAATTTCTCCAGGACAATTTGACGCATCCGACTTTTCTGTACCGAAATTCTGTCAGAAACTTATACTCTTAAAATTGTAATGTTTCCCTTCTGTTTTAATGTGACATTGCTAGCCTATTGATGGGATTCCATGTAGTAAGGATTTGTTTGAGTCAATACAATTTGGTCTTTGTAATTCAGTTTGAGAAAATAATTAAATATGTGGTCATCCATAGAGTAAAGTTCGCTTTGTATTCTACAATTGCTAGCAGGAGTGGGGCTTCAGGGTTACTCAGGGTGGTTTTGAAGAATTGTTCGAAATTTATTAATGGTTCATATTATACTTCCATACTTGCTGCAATCTTGTTTTTATTATTATTGACTGGTGTATGATTCTTTCTTTTGTCCAGATTCGGCAGAATGTTGGGAGTGATAGACCATCAAATATCCCATGTTCTTTTTGTCTGGTAAGCAACAGAAAATGTTAAAGGAAACTATTTCCTTTTCCCCGTTAGTGATTCTGTTTTATAATTCGTTGTCTTTTTTGCTTGCTTATTTTACCTGCAATCTAAGTTTATATGGTATTAGAGGAAGATTGATGGCCCACAAGGATCCATCTAGTCTGTTGTTGCTAGCAGAAGAAATTTTCCTTCTTGTTGTCAACCTTCGATACACTTAGCTATTTCAAGACTGATCTTTGGGTCAAACTCATTCCCTTGTATAGTTTCATTGACCTGTACAACACCATCCATGAATTACAAGAAGTCAATAATCATAGACACTAGGTCCTTGGGTATGAGCTGCTGGTTTATCCACTACCAATTACCTGTAATGAAGTCCAGGAATAGTATCTCTGAGGGGTGTTCTGTAACTTGAAAGCCTCTTAATCACCTCCTCTTGTTCTTCTTCTAACAATTGGTTTTGCATCTGTGACTTTAATATTCCCATTTTTCTGTCCAAAATATTATATATGTCTATATACCATATATTTGTACAGCTTACAAACAATATGTATATATATATTCGACTGTGATCTTTCTCTAAAATGTTTGCCATGGTTATAATTTTCATTTGATGTCTTCTGGTATGTTGGTAATACGGGTTTGCACTTTGCAGCAAGCGTTTCACCTTGATGAAAGTTTTTAACTTCCTAACCTGCCCAGCTCCTTGGTGGTAGTACTTGCTGCAAGACCTTGGGGCTCAACCACCCATGGATGACAGCCTCATTATCTGGCCATTTTCATGTGTTTTAAATTGGTAGGCGAGTATGATTTTTTCTGGATCTTTTAACCCTTGTATCGCGTATGACCTCCCTCAGTTGTGATTTTTCTCTAGACAAAGCTGCATAATGGATGAAACTAGATTACTAGGGTGGTGAAACTGCTTTACTCATCACTACTTCTACTTCTAAGAAGGCAACTACCCTATGAATGATCAAGTGATATTGACGAAAACCAGAAGGTGACAAAAAAAACATAACCTTTGTTAATGGAGTAGAAAGGTAAACCTACGGATATGGTAGAAATCACCATCTAGTTTGATTTTTGTTTGCACCTATCAAAAGGCAAACAATTCTTTTCAACACAAAGTCCTCAAACTGTATGCATCCTGCTTTTAAAAGTTAGATCTAGGTTATGGTTATGGATACAGAAAGAAAAATCAGATCTAAGTTATGGTTGGGAATTAGGTGAGACCTGACCCCCTTTTGTGTTTGTGAACCCCATGCATTTTTTTTTTATCCTTTTGTTTCAGTAACTTTACAATTGTTTGCTCTAGTTATATTAGGAGTTATTCTTATTCAAGTTATATTGGTTTAGATCGGTTTTAAATTTTTTTCAAAGAGGTTAGGTTTCAGATGTAATTCTGCTGGGAGCTACTTCAGTTTCAAAATGCTTGTGTTGAGAGTCCATTTTGTGCTAATTATTAGAATGTTGAAAAAAAAATGTTTATTTATTCATCGAGTATTATGAGTCTCACTGTCAGATCATGCTGTGTTATTCTGCAGGATATTCCCCAAATTCTTGTAAACGAATTCAAAACAACTGATGGTGTTGTTTTTCTAGAATTGAAAGTTGTGACCAGGTCAATTCCACATAATGGTTTCTGGAATTTCTTGGATAAATATGGTTACCGCTATGGAGAGGGAAAGAGCCGCATTTTGCTTCCTTGTGAGGTATTTAATATGCTGCAATTTGGTTTCTTATATTTACTTGGAAACTCTCTCTCTCTGTTTAAGCTTTTGTTGTTTATGATCATGTTCTCTTTGTGTCATATATAGCAGTCTTTGACCTCAAAATACCATTATTTAAGCAAATGCTAAGGCTTACGTCTTGAGGCGCGGTCAAGGACTTTCCAGAGATTTTCTCCTTGAGGTTTAAGTCATAGTAAGAGTATGGGAGGATTAGGCTTCACATGGTTGTGGCATACACCTTAAGGAAAAATTTCACTAGGGCACAGTAAATGTAAGTATGTAACACCATGTGTGTGTGGGAATTTCCGCTGACCATCCTTCCACTTATTTACTCTTAAACTATGCTAGTTGGTCTAATTTAGGGTCTCTAAACACTTCTATAGGTGTTAAATATTTGACTTAATCCTCATTTCCCTCTCTGAAGAGCTCAAATCTCCTTAGACATCCATTCCGTCGCCTACATTCTTCTTGGGATTAGGATAAATCTTGTTGAAGTCAATGAAGCAAATAATGAAATGAAGAAGAAATCAATGTTTTTGGATCTATTAGAGGCCTGTGATTAGTTTATGCGTCAATTTCTAACTTATTCCTGATCCATCCATTACTGACATCATTCCTTGGATGTACTATAGTTATCCCCTTAATACTATTGTTATTCCTTTGGTACCATGTCTCTATACTCTGTTTGGATTTTATATATGCAGCTCGACTGTGTGAGTCGCAAGGTAGAGCTAATAAGCTAGAATCTCATTAACTTTTATTTTTTCGAATATATCTTCTTCGAATCCTGCTGAATTCTTTTTAACACTTCCACTATGTCAAGTTTTTAAACCAATAATCTGCCATATAAAAAATGCACACACACACATATATATACATATGCTGAACAAATCAAGCTTTAATTCTTAAAAGTTCCGAAGAATTCATCATCTAAACATTTCCTATAGTTCAAAGTTCAACACTAAAATGTCTTTTACTGTGTTTTGGATTATATCCTCTCTCTCTGAGTGTGTGTTGGAACAATATTACAATATTGCGTTGTATTATTTGTATATGATTTTGTAAGATTAAAAATGTACTCAAATTAAGAACTTGGATTATTTGAGTAAATCTTCGACTCAGTTGGTTGAGCATCTACTTTTGAGTCAAATCACGTCATGTGGCATTTACTAGAAGAAGAAGAACAAAATGACAACTGGTTTGAGGAACTGAGTTTTGGTGACTGGGTTAACTTAAAAGTTGCGACAGTTGCTACCCCTTGCGAATCTGAGAAATGAGTTTTATGTCTGAAGAAGACAGTGATTAAGGATTGGGTTTTACACTATTTTGTTTGGATTCAGGCTATATGGAGTTCACTTTGTAGGCCTTTATTTTTAGCCATTTTTGGTCTTTATGCTTGGATTTATGAGGAAGCGTTTATCATATTACACCTTCCTGGATTTATGATTGTTCACTCGCATGTCTTCCCAATTAAAATATCCTCTTTGTTTTTTCCTCTTAGTTATACTGACACCCCTGAAAGGTTCCTGATGTGTTTTGATCTCCGACTTTAACAGGTATTGGAAATTCTGAATAAATTCTCAGAAGATACCAGAAAGAAGCTTTCTGGGAAAGGATATTTTAGCCAGGATGGCTATATCCTTCAGAAGTTACCTGTTCCCCCAAATTGCTTGTCGATACCGGAAATTTCGGATGGAATTAGCGTTATGTCATCCGTAAGTTCTTACTTAATGTCACTGACTATAGTTTCACAAGTTATGCAATGGTGCTTTCAGGTCTTGGTAGTTTAACACTGATTGTTCCCATTGCAATTTGATTTCCAGGATATATCTGTATCAATACTCAGGAAAGTTCTGAAACAAGTAGAAATTATAAAGAGCTCAAGATCGGGTCATCCAAATTTTGAGTCTCATAAGGTTGAAGTCAATGATTTGCAGTCAACAGTTGCAGAATATTTTCTTGCTAGGGGAACTGCTAAGGTATAGAACTTAGATAATGATAAAACTCTTTAACTTATATAATTGGGAATGCTTGTGTTGGGTTAATTCATGAGAATACAGTCATTTTTTGTGTCACACCGCCTATTTAGATGTCAGTGTGAAATGCAAATGGCAAGACATGAAACCTAAAGGGCTATCCCAAGTTTGTGCGTTTTGCTTGCATGCTTGGGTTTTCGTGAGCAGTCCCTGTCAGTCCAGTTTTTACGGACAAGTCCCTCGAATAATTTTTTACAAAAAAAACCCTTTGAAATCTATTTTTATGCAGTTTTGACTGTGGTTCTTCTTGGCTACAACCAAAACAGCTAATTACTAATGTTTTGGCTTCAAACAATCCAAACTACGATAACTCGTTGCGTTCTCATTCAAATTTTTGGTTTGGTGTAGCAACACTGCGGGTAGGCATAAATACACAACTCACTCAACCCAAGTGAGAAACATCTGCTTTTGACAAGTTATTAGAGTGAAAAATGTTATACAGAAGTTCAAGTTCCATTTCCCTACATAGGGATGTATCTTGCAACGAAGGAATCTAAGGGATGTCATCAACTAAAGTCATTTAAGAGTCTCCTTAAATGCGAGGTAGTATGTGACATTATGACTATGAGGACAGTGTAAATAAGGTCACCTGATTACAGTGATCTAAAAAACGGCTTAGGCAGTGGCCAGCCTTCTTGCCTAGGCCTAAAATCGGTTCACAAAACGGTGGCCGATTAGGCGGGTCTAGACGGACCGATTAGTCAAGCTAGGCAGAGTCTAGGTGGTCTTTTTTTTAAAAAAATTATATTTTCAAAGCATGGTGATCTGTCCACAAGAAAGGGCCCAAGAAGGTCTATGGGTTCAAAAGACTAAACCAATCAAACTTTAAAGAAAAAAAAATCATTTACAAGTTGTTAAAAGAATGTATGTCTCACTTCATTCCTCTCAAAATAGATCATATTCTTCAGTCCTCTCTTCTATCTAATCAACTCGAGCAGTTCATTTGCCATTTTCTTTAACTCTTATGCCTTCTTTT
Source organism: Coptis chinensis (assembly GCF_015680905.1). Taxonomy (NCBI): domain Eukaryota; kingdom Viridiplantae; phylum Streptophyta; class Magnoliopsida; order Ranunculales; family Ranunculaceae; genus Coptis; species Coptis chinensis. The sequence continues at coordinate 60,260 of NW_028238162.1, read as the reverse complement.
AAGAAGTTTTTTTGTTTGTGTTTATTATCGTTGATTTATTGTAAATATTTAATATTTTAACTATTGTAAATACGTAAGTTTGACAAGTTGGGGTGTATGTGACTACATAATATATATATTAGGAAAAAGAACTGCCTAGTGCCTATCCCGTCTAGGCACTGCATAGAAGACGTAGGCACTCTCTCACTGTCCGACTACCGCCTACTGTTTCTTAGAACATTGCCTGATAATAACAAGAGTTTCTGACATCTTTGGATTTGTGAGAATGAAAGGGAAGTCAATCTCCTCCCCTTCACATATTCTCGGATTCAGAATTTCTTGCTAGCTATTATTTTGTAAGATTTTCATCTCATATTCGTTTTGTTTCCTTTTATAACTTCAAGGATTCTCGTGATATCAAAATGTCTGGAATCCGTAAAGAGGTTGGTGGTTATGCTACAAAGGCCTGGTTTGAGAAGATGAAGACGTTTTTTATCAGCAAGGGTTCAGGCTACTCCTCTCGCAGTGTGATTACTGGTGATGCCTACAAAAGGGTAAATGAAATTGGGCTGCCACTTGAAATTGCCCAGAGGATTACTTTTGAAGAGAAGGTAACTGAACAAAATAAGGTTCACCTACAACAGTTGGTGGACAAGAAGTTGTGCTTAACATATAGTGATGGCGCTTCGATGTATTCCTTACGGGAAGGTTCAAAGGGCCATACAATACTAAGGGTTGGACAAGTTGTACATAGAAGAATTATGGATGGGGATGTCGTGTTCATCAATAGGCCACCAAGTACGCACAAACATTCACTCCAAGCGCTTTCTGTATATGTTCACGAAGATCACACTGTCAAGATCAATCCACTTATTTGTGGACCCCTTGGTGCTGATTTTGATGGTGACTGCATTCATATATTTTATCCTCAGTCGCTTGCTGCAAGAGCAGAGGTGTTGGAGTTGTTCTCTGTTGAGCAACAACTGCTCAGCTCTCATACTGGTAGCCTGAATTTGCAGTTAGCAAATGATGCATTGCTTTCCCTGAAGATTATGTTCAAGAACTTCTTCTTTGATAAGGCAACTGCCCAGCAGCTAGCCATGTTTGTTTCAACGAATTTACCACAACCAGCACTGTTGAAGGCCTTTTCTGTTGGATCTCAGTGGACGGCTTTACAGATACTTCAGTCTGTATTTCCAGATCATTTTGACTCTTTGGGGGAGAGATACATTGTTAATCAAGGAGAGATACTTAAATTTGACTTTAACAGGGATATGGTGGAATCTTTGTTCAATGAAATCATCAGTTCTGTTTTCTTAGACAATGGTTCAAAAGAGGCTCTTAATGTTTTCAACTCTGTACAACCCCTCTTGATGGAAAATTTGTTTTTGGAAGGCTATAGTGTTTGCTTGAAGGACTTCTCAGTTCCAAAGTCATTTTTTGAAGATCTTCCAATGAGTATTCAAGAGATTTCGTCCCTGCTGCATCGCTTGAGAAGTAGGCACAATGAGCTGGTGGAGTTGCAAGTCCGAAATCACCTGACTAGTGTAAAAGCACCTGCTGTAAATTTCCTTCTTAAACTTTCTGGCTTGGGAAATTTGATAGATTCCAAAAGTGAGTCTTCCATTAGCAAGGTGGTTGAACAGATTGGGTTCTTAGGTATTCAACTTGTTGATAGAGGGAAATTTTACTCAAGGAATTTGGTTGAGGACATGACCTCGCTTTTCCTTCGGAAGTTTGCTGATGGTGGAGTCGAGTACCCTTCTGAGGCATTTGGATTGATCAAGAGTTGTTTCTTTCATGGTCTGAACCCGTACGAGGATCTGGTACATTCAATTTGCTCAAGAGAAGTGCTCGTTCGATCTTCTAGAGGATTAACTGAACCGGGAACCCTATTTAAAAACTTGATGACTGTTCTTCGAGATGTTGTCCTGTGCTATGATGGGACTGTGAGAAATGTCTGCAGTAACTCCATAATCCAGTTCAGCTACGAAGTCGAGTCTGGGTTGAACGGCCATAGATTTTATCCTCCTGGTGAGCCGGTTGGTGCTTTAGCTGCAACCGCTATATCAAATCCTTCGTATAAGGTCGTTCTTGATTCATCATCAAGTAGCAATGCATCATGGGAGCTAATGAAGGTATTTATTTATTTTTTTTTAAATGCTTTATTCTTCTGTTTTGCATTTCTCATTTTCTCTTTGCCATATATCCCTCATTTATATTTACTTTGTTTTTTCAGGAAATTCTATTTCTGAAAATCAATTTTATCAATGATCTCAATGACCGGCGGGTTATTCTATACTTGAAGGATTGCGGTTGTGTGAAAAAATATTGCAAAGAAAATGCCGCATATCTCATTCAGAATCTTTTGAAAAGAGTCAGTTTAAGAGATATCACAGTAAATTTTCAGATTGAGTACGTATTTTCTTTACTTTGGTATTTTCCATTTGGTCAGTATACACCTGTTACTCATATTCATTATGCTGTCCTAAAGCCTTTTATACGTCAGTTGATACTTGTTTTACAATATTTTTGGTCTTCTACCAATTATATACATGTTGCCTGCTCTATACATGTCCGTAAAATTTTCCACTTGGTGGATTACTTTTTTCCCGGTAAATAAAACCTTACCAGCCTACATCTACCTTGATTTTGGCATATGTTTATTCTCTTAGTCATTTCTGGGTTTTCTTCACTTAGTTTTTGCTCAAAAATATATTTTATTTGATATCGAAAATAAATTAAACAAAGAATTTGGAGGTCAAGTGCACTACAAATTGCGCCGCGAGCCCTTCTGAATAGCGAAACCAATCTTCCTAAGTTAAACATAGTCATAGGAACCCAGTTGTCATCACATTGCTATACATATTAGTTTTTTATTTTTGAAAATTGAAACTGGGATTTTTGTTAAGAAAGAGAAGTCCATTCTGGATCTATCTAATTTCTTGCAGTGGCCTTATCCTTCGAGTCAGTAATAGAAAATCAAATCGATTTTTTCCGATGTGAAGAAGTCCATTTTGGAATTTGGCAATTAAATACCACTCTTCAATTGGGCTAAGTTATGTATTGAATGGGAAGGGGTTCTTTTCAGACTTATGTACTTAGCTGGTGCCTATGTTCATAGGGGGAAGGCGAGGCACTGTGCTTCCCAAGTGGGAGCCTTGGCACCCCCTCCGGAAACAACGTTCAACTGTTTAAAACAATTTTTTTTTTGTCCCCTTGGGTACCTTTGGCGCAGTCTTGATAAATCATTGGTGGCTCGAGTGCTGCGAAAATGCTTTTGACAACATATGTTAGAGGATTCTATTTGTTTAAGTTAAGTGTGGGATGTGGTTTGTACTTTTCTCTGTTCTATTTCTGTTTTTTCTTTCTATGAGATAGGCTCCCTCAACCTACATTTACTTACCTTACTGTAAAATATGTGTATTAAGAAAAAACAAAATTATTAGTACATACAGTTTTATATGTTTTATATGCAATTATTACGAAAGCCTTAGCATAAACAACCAAAAGGCGGTAGTTTATTACACAATGTAGATCCTGTGGCACTGCTACTCATGCGTTAACAAACATAATATAATCTCAAAATACATGCATAAAGCATTAAGAGAAACATGTTCAGTTCACCACAGCAAGAATCATAAGTTCCTGCAGTTGTAGAATTCACTAATTCTCTATGTGAGAGCTACTCCCCATGTTCGTGGTTATCAATGAGAGTACTGTTTATAAAAAATGGAGAAAATTTCTTTGGGAGTTGAATTGGATCAGGCGAGGAACCGTCTGCAGTTTGAAGCACGGTGATGTACATACCTGATTAAAAGGCGTTAATGTGGATTTCTAAAGGTAAAGATGTCTATGTAAATTGTAAAATAGGTAGCGACTCTTAACCTTGACCAAGGTGAAGATGACCATGTGAGTTTTGATTGGATCAGGTGAACAATCATCCAGGTATTTAAAGAGGACATATACGCGCGACTCTAAGAATAATTTCTATAAGAAAGTTGTTTATGGAAGTATCAGACGGAAATCCGATAGGAAAATTTCACAGCAGCAATACGGGATGAGCTTTGTCTAGTTACCTGTGCATGACATGCTCTCATTGCATGGTTAGCAACAAATGTAGATTTAGGGACCTTAAATAAGTTATTTAAGTGGGGTACTATCGAACAGTCAAACTTCATTCTTCGTAATCTTTGACTAGGCCCAGCCAAGCAACTAGCATCCCAGGGGGCAGGAACTAACAGACGGTAGATGATAGTTAGTAAGCTGCATTTATATGCTGATGTGAAGTGAAAGCGGAAGCAACTCCAATCAACACAGCAATTGTAAATTAAGGCTAAATGTAATCCTAATTTGATAGAAAAAGGGATTTCGGTATATCCTTACAATCTACACACTTTTAATCTGAAAATCATACTTGGTAAATTCTCCTTATAATTTTTGTTGTATTATAGCCTGTTTTTCGTTGGGTAGGTCTATTTATGCATTTGCCACTTCTCATTTTTAAAAGATTATTTGTGGGTAGGGCACACATGGATCACTTTTGTTAGACATTTCCTACCTTTGTATTGTATATATTGTTTAATGTTAACCTGTTATTCAAAGTTCATATAGGAAGATCAAATGGCTGAGTTATTATGTTCACAGATCCGATATGTTGCACTGATTTTTTCGTCCATATCATCTTACCCTCACTCGCTGACTATGAACAAATGCGAACCCTGTTTCAAGCTTAAATTGCTTACCTAAAAAAAACCTGATTTCACTATAGTGTGTATATGTTACAATTTCAGATACCAGCGCACTTCTCCAGAAGGTTCAGGAACAAATGCGAACCTTGTTGGTCATATTCATCTTGACAAGGTTGACCTTTTATTCTCTGCGCTTTGGTTTTCCATTCTTCCCATACTGCAATCTATTTGTGAAAGTTATGATTGGACTCTTAAAGTTTATACTGATTTTGGCAGAAACTTTTGAAAGACATGAACCGGAGTCTGCAAGAGGTACTTCAAAATTGTCATGAGACCATTAGTTTTTTCCGGAGAAGAAAGAAGAACAGCCTTGGTGGTTTTCTTAAGAATATCTCTTTATCTGTGAGGTTGGCTTTCTCGTGACGAATCTATTTCCTACTTGTCAAAGAAGTCTTATACTCTAATGTTCTTGATTGATGTTATAAGCATTCAGTTTTCTAAAAATGGGAATATGTGATCATAGTTATTTGTGTCGTTTTATTTTATATTTCCTAATATTTTATTAAACCTGAACCTACACATCAGTACATCACCACACATTGTCACATGTGTCGTGATGAGTGTTATTTCGCACGGCCTTGGTATTGGCCTGGTGGCTGGCACACACACACACACACACAGATACTCTGGCCCATAGGCCCCATTCATTCCGCGCCACCCATTTAAGCAAAACTCATCCACATGTTAGGCTTAAAAAACACCACACATGTGGGATATTTATCCCACATTGGGAGTCTAAAGCTTAATGAATCAATATGTAAATCCTTGGACCGCTCCACTTGTCACCAATTGCTTTTTAGGTTGATGCCCACATTTAATAGTTCATGTGGCTTTAATGTTGGACTATTGAATTCTGATGTGTCATGGTTCTTCTTATAATATCAAATTGTTTGTCTTAGTTCAGTACAAAAAAACATTTTATCTGATCTATCTTTTGAATATTTTGTTTCTATGCACTTTGCAGTGAATGTTGCTGTCTTGAGCAGTCAAATGACACGGAATGGTGTAAGAGTTGCTTGCAGTTCTCGTGGAGGCTAGACATAAGCAGCCTTTCTCTTGAGACAACTTCACAGATAATGGCAAACATGATCTGTCCGATTCTGTTGGATACGATCATTAAAGGTATTTTACAGTATGGTTCTGTTTCTTTCATGTTGTTTGAGCTTGGATCATGTAAAGGAGATTTTCGACCTTGGTTGGTGAACATTTTTAAAATATGGCAACTGTTGTCTTCCATTTATTCATCGATGTAGTACGATTGAATACATTTAGGGTGTCCCAAATTTCTCTTGCCCATTACGCAGACCACTACTGTCGTTCTTATTTTTTACTTGCAATATTCTATCTCCAGCATTAGTTTCTTTGTAAACTTGCCAATCAATCACAAAATTTGTTATAAATTTATAATCCGCTTGTCCCTGTGTTTGTCATCCATCATCTGCAACTGACATGCATTTGTACAAGTTTGTAACAATTTGTGATTCTTGAAGCCGTTGTTTGATGTAAGAGTTTGAGATGATGTTACAAATAAGTTATGTAGTGAATTACTAAGTTGTGTCATCAAAGACATGTTGCAAAAAGTTCTCATCGTTATTGGTCTCTCCCTCGTTATTTATGTTGGTCGTCCTCTTCCCCAGATTCCTCGTACTCCGATTTTTCTCAGTAACTTTGATCAAGTTTTCCGCTGTCCTTGTTTTTCTCCTCTAGCCACTTGTACACGTACAAAGGTGGTCACCAGGATTTAAAATCCTCATTCAGCCACTTTCACAATTACCACATTTTAAATTGTATGTTAAAGCATTTATGGCCATCCATAGGTTTTCAACGATCAAAGGCTAGCAATTGGGCTGTTTACACGTGATATAGCTTGTTAGATGTCTTCAAGATACATGACTGTTAAAGTACTTAGAAGTGACCAAGTTGGTAACTGACTACATAATGATGATTTTTCCGGTTTTCTGTTCTTTGTTTGGTTTCAACTTCTATGTGCACCTCAAAGCGTGCACCCAAGAATGTTGTCGAGTCTCAAACTGATCGTCTGGCTGTGTTCAGGATTGTCTAATCAAGTTCTCATAGGTTAGTCACATGATTATCACTTTTCATGCTAATCAATTTGTGGGGTAGAGTGTTACTTCAAATTTTAAGATACATTCAACACGAGATTATGCATATTATGAGTCCCTCATATTATGCATATCGATGTGTAGCTCCACCAAAGTTGTTGCCAACACCATGAGCTTCGTAGATATATTGTTGTGACTAGGCTTTTAAGCCCATTGACAAAAGAAGTTTAAAGAATGTGTCAGCCTGATTTTTGTTAGGTAGGTCTATCTGTTGTAAGGACTAAAAACTGAAAATTTCCTACATAGTATGCATTTGAATTAATAATCCTTAGAACATTGTTCATATTCTGAAATACATCAGGATATTACTTGGTTTCAATTATAATAGACAGACAAACACACAGGTCTGTCCATGTTCTCTTTCATGTTTCTTTAGAAGCCATGTATTAGTCACTAATTTATTTAATTACACCATTTGTACACATTATCTGTTTGCAGCTTTGTTTTATTTTCGCACTTTCCTTTATACCAGTACTCCTTGCAAGATGTGACTTGGAGCTACCTAATGTTGTATGTGGTCCCCTCCATCACCCTTACCTTGTCATGTATACACAGGTGACTGTCGAGTGCAAGAAGCAAACATCATCTGGAGTAGCCCAGATACCACTAATTGGGTGAAAACCCACTCTAGAGCTCAACATGGTGAGCTAGCTCTAGAGATAGTGCTTGAGAAGAAGTTTGTCAAGCAACATGGAGATGCTTGGAGGCTTGCCTTGGATTCCTGTCTACCGGTGATCCACTTAATTGACACAGCGCGTTCTATTCCATATGGCATCAGACAAGTCCAGGAATTACTCGGCATATCGTGTGCTTTTGATCAGGCGGTTCTGGTAGTACTCTTGCCTTTTGCATTCAGTTTCGTTTTGACTTTGTAACTACAAGTAAATCAATAATGAAATTTGTGCATCTTTTTCTTTTGATTCGAATAAAGTTCATTCATTTATACAATCATAGGAATTACAACATCTCCAAAGTTAGCCAGGAGCTTATGATTTTGGACCAGAACTAGTTTGAAGTAACTAATAATATTCACCAGCTAATCATAGGAATTATTCAATTCTTTCTCTACTTTGAAGTTTATAGAGTTAATGAGGGCCTCACCTAAAATTCAGATCATTCTGACCTTTCTATCTGCTAAATGTCTCTTTAAAATGTTATATTGTTGACCTTTGTCTCTGTGTCAACAAATGGAATCAAATCACCAGTCATTTGGCATTTGAAAGCAAGTTGCGAGATTATTTAGGTGAAGGTATCCTCTCTGAGGTGGTCACCCCATTAAATTTGAGGCCTAGTTGTGTTGTTCCTGAAGTTGTGAACAGTGAAGAAGTGCTCGTCTCTTAATTCTGACCCTTAGAGTGGATTATTGATTATACAGGCCTGCAGTGTTCATTAGACATAACTGGTCGTACATTATGTTTGCTTGAAGTATTGAATGTCTAGCTCTTGAGTTACTGTTTCTGCTGTTCGTAAGACGTGGTAGTCCCAAATTTTCTTCATTAGTGAAAATATCCACTCATAGAATGGTAACTGTTTATTTACATAGCCCTCATATGTGTACCATGTATATGTGTAGTTGTATACACAGTAACTTCATCAGTTGCAATTGTTCCTATCAAGAAATCTACATACTTTTTTTATTGTCTGAACTCTGAAAGGTCCTATCATTTTGTTACTCACAAATCACCGCCATTACAAATTTCATGAGATGGATTCTTAGCCAGTAAAAAAAGATACGGTATTGTTAGTTTGTTTTTTATCACATTAGGAGAACTAATACTTATCATGATTACTCTGTCCTTTTAACGTCAACTCTCATTTTTCATTAAAAAGTACCTTGTCACATATGACAGACCGACATATTGAAGGTTGTATTCCTCAACGTTTGGTATATCCCCATCAAATCTATCATATCGTGTCAATTTTACATTGCTCAGCCAGTTCGCTCGTTTTGGTAATGCTGCTTGGAACATGGGAATTGATACAGCTCTCTGACAGGGATATAGTGAGTGTGGTAGCTCTTACAGACCTGCTGGATTCCATCCCACCTGCAAGATCGGACAAAGATAAACGTTTTTGGTCAATCAATAATAAGGGGAAATTTTCCATCAGATCTTGGTATTGTGCCTTGAGCTCTCATAACGGACCTCATGCTTTCAGATACAACCTGTTTCCTACTCATGTTATTTGGGGGTCCAAAGTTCCTTTAAAGGTCGCTTTCTTTGTATGGTGTGCAACCTCGGGTAAAATGTTAATAATCGATAATCGTAGAAAGAGACATTTCAAGGAAGCCTTAGTTAATTTCTGTCTTTTGTGTTTGAAAGATGGTGAGTCAGTGAATCATATCCTCCTTCGGTGTCATTTTTCTTGGCGAGTTTGGTGTTTTCTCATTCAGGGGTTAGGTAGTCTGTGGGTCAGTCCAGGATCAGTGAAAGGTGTATTTGCTTCGTGGTCTTCGAATTTGCAATCTCAAAGGGGAAGACGCATATGGAGTATGATTCCTTTTGCGGTTTTGTGGGGCCTATGGATGGAATGGAATAGAAGAACTTTTGAGGGGGTTGTGGCGTCTTTGGAGGAAGTAATCATGTCAATTAAAGGACTTTTATTCTTTTGGGCCAAAGTTCATGAGGAAACTAGTAACATTCCTTTTGAGCACTTTGTGTGTAGATGGGAAGACATTTTGACTTGAGAACGTTGTGTTCTGTTTCTTGTGCACATTTGATGTTGTTCTTTCTTTCATCTGTTTTCGTTGTAAGGATACCTCTTCCTACTATTTCTATGTATTTTATGTGTTTATATCAATGAAATATCCATTTACCAATAAAAAAAAAATTACATAGCTCTCAATGTTTTGGGTGGCCAATATATCTGATCATAGATGATATTCTTCCTTGATGCATGTTGCTTTTCAGTTGTGTTGGTGTTGGCTGAAAGCGATTTGCATAATACTTCATTGAATGAGTATCATCTACTCTGAGTTTGACATAATTAGTGGTTTCTGCAGAGGCTTTCATCTTCAATTCGGAAGGTTAACAAAGGTGTACTCAAGAAGCACCTTCTGCTTGCAGCAAATAGCATGACCTGCACCGGATCTCTTATTGGCTTCAACAAAGCTGGTTATAAAGCATTATTTCGGTCTTTAGATGTCCATATACCTTTCACAGAAGCTACACTGTTTGTAAGATTTTTTATTTTTCTTTTGTTGTTTTTCTATATATATATATCAGAGCATATATATTTATTATTGTTATTATTATGACATTTTTGAGATTGTTGAGATTGTTGTCATGACATTTTTGGATCTCTACCGGTTTCAAAGAAGGATTTGGATTCTGAAATTGGAAGATGTAGTTAGCAAGTAATGGAATAACACTATTTATTTTTTATTGTTTTCTTTCTTGTAAGGATGAGATATAACTATATAAGTAAGATCTGCTTCAAGATATTAACAGTAGAAAAGAGTTTTTTTATATTTTTTTTAATTTAAATTTTGTATTATTTTTTTATAACCTATGAGAATGCGATAGGGGTGCTAGAGTGGCTGTCTCCTTAACGGATGTATGCTCTGATAACTCTTGACCTCATATATGCTTATGCAGACTCCAAGGAAATGTTTTGAAAGGGCTGCTGAAAAGTGTCATGCGGACGCTTTATCCGGCATAGTTGCATCGTGTTCCTGGGGTAAACATGTGGCACTTGGCACTGGAACTCCTTTTGAGATCTTGTGGAACAAGAACGAGGTTGGTTAAGATTAGTATGAGCTTTATAGTGTTTATTGGAGACCAGTAATTTCCTAAAGTCTCTGTACTTGTGTTTCTTTTTTTGATTTTTAAACGTTGACTGGCCTTTATTTGCTACGTTATGACATGTTTCTGTCCCTCTACTTTGGATAGATGGGGTTGGACCAAGATGGCGTAATAGATGTCTATGACTTTCTCCAGCTAGTAAGGATGGATCCAATTGGAGATTTAAATACTTCATGTTTAGGCAGAGATACTGATGAGCTGATCGAAAATGGAGTTGCGGAGCTTAGCTTGTCTCCAGAGCGTAACTTTGATTACTCCAAGCCAACATTTGATGATGCTGAACTTCAATGCAAATTTGATGAGCACCAAGTAGGAGATCAGGGAAACACTGGTGATTCTCGTTGGGAAATGGACACATCTGTTGTTAAAGATGGTGGATCGAGTGATTGGGATGCTGTTAAACCTGGTGGATCAAGTGATTGGAGTGTTGTTAAAGCTGGTGGATCAAGTGATTGGGGTACCGTGAAAGCTGTTGGGTCGAGTGATTGGGGTGCTGAGAATGCTTTTACAGAGTCCAAGCCGAGTGATTGGGGTGCTACTGCTGTTAAAGCTGGTGGATCGAGTGATTGGGGGGCCGTTAAATCTGGTGGATCGAGTGATTGGGGTGGGGAGAATGCTTTTACAGGGTCCAAGCCTAGTGATTGGGGTGCTACTGCTGATAAATTTCAAAAACAGTTGTGCCTCTCTACTGAACCTTCTGAGGGGGGGCCAGCAGCTGGATGGAATGCTGTAGGATCTCAAAAGTTGCCTTCCAAGGAGACTGTTGATACCTGGGGCAAGCAAGATGAAAAGTCTGACACAAATGATTGGGTTAAGCATGTAAAATCTCAGTGGGAAAAAGAGGCTTGTGATGGGGGCCCTGCAAGTGGTTGGAATGCTTCAGAATCTCAGAAGTTGCATTCTAATGAACCTTTTGATGCTTGGGGCAAACAAGCTGGAAAATCTAATACAGACGGTTGGGTGAAAAATATAGAATCTCAGCGGGGTCAACCAAATGAGTCCCGTGAGTCTGAATCTTCTAAATCTACTGGTTGGAACACAATAAAATCATCAAGTGAGTCCCCTAGAACCAGTAACTGGAATTCTTTGGAATCTCAGGAGACTCCACAGATGGAGCCTTCTGATCCATGGGGAAAAAAGACTGAAGAAACAAAGGCAGGTGGCTGGAGCGGAAATGACAGACATGCTCAAGGGGTCCAGTGGAATAAATCGCCTAATATGAATACCAATTCAAGTCAAGAAGAGGTAAATCAAAATGCAAATCCACTAAATTCCGATGGTCCAAGTTCTACAAACTGGACTAAAGTTGGACAAACTCAGGATGAGCAAAAAAGAGATTTACCTTGGGGTCCAAGTATGATGCATGATCAGGGAAAGAAACCATCTGGTCCTCGTGGTTGGGGTTCTTCTAATTCTGGTGAGTGGAAACTCAAGAATCGCCCTGCTAAGTCACCAGGAAAGTGGGATGAATGGAATGGTAGTGGAAATTTAACTGCAACACGACAACGGTTGGATCAGTTCACATCAGAGGAGCAACAAATTCTTTCAGATGTTGAGCCAGTTATACAGGCACTACAGAGAATCATGCGTCAACCTGGGTAAAGTGTTCATTCATCTCTTTATCCAGATGTTTCTGATTTTCTTCTAATTTATTTTTGGATTGTTTTTCCCTGTTTATTTCATGGAGTTCCTGACCATACTCTATACTTTCTTCTGCATATACCTCTAGTTTTGCTCAATGTTTTATGAGCATATTAGATACACAATTCACAAACACTACAATATGGACCTCCCACTTTCACTCTGGTTACAGTTAAAACCTACTTCAAAACTTTTTAGATTTTATTGATATAACCAGGCTAAGCAGTAATACATCAATCCTTAGATAGCCATCATGATGTAACTTCAAACCCCAGTACACTTAACACCCAACAAGCAGAAGAAAAAACATTTGCACACCCTACAGTACAAATCCCCAGAGACAGACAATACAAAGCAGAAAATCAAAACAAAAACAAAAGAAAGAAGCCCAAAACTACACGCAACAGCTGACCCGCTATATTTTAATTTTGCAACACTCTTTTCATAAGGTTAGAAATACTAAAACGAGCTGATTCTTGTCAGAATGATCTCCCTCTCCAAGGTGGGTAGATACTCCACGAAAAATAAGCTACTAATTGATTTTGTAGATCCAATTTTGGATACGGGTGCCTATCTGTTAGGGGTGGGCATGGGTTGGGTCGGGTCGGTTTTGGGCTTAAACCAATATCCATACCGATCTTATCGGTTTAAGTGTTACGAAAACCGAACCGAACTGTCACCCTATGGTTAACCAACCTGAAACCAAACCGACCTATTTCTACAAAGCCAAAAACTGATCCAAACCACTAATTTTTCAGTTTACCAACCTTATCTCTATCTAACCAAGAATTATTGAAGAATAGTCGAATAGGTTACAAGTAAAAAAATCTACTTTAGTAACTGTGATAATATTATGGATCGGTTTGGTTGTCTTTGGTTTTTAAATCTAGAAACCGCTAACCGAACCAACCCTGTCGTTTTTTTAGTTTTGTAAAAAGAACGGAACCAATTAATGATGGATAACTGACCCAACTTATGTGGTTTGGTTTGGTTGGTTTTGATAGTTTTCTGCACACCCTTACTATCTAACCATCTGCAGATAGGTATTTCCATAATATGCATAGTAACTGTGGTCAAATGATTACTTTTTGTTTGGCACAGGTACAAAGATGGCAATCCACTATCACCTGATGATCAGTCATATGTACTTGAGAATGCATTCAATTACCATCCTGATAAAGCAGTAAAGATGGGCGCTGGAGTTGATTACGTTATGGTACGTTGTACTACCATACGTAATGTTAAAATAGTTTACTATCCTTGTGTAGTTCATAAACACGTGCCTGGCACAGACTTCCTGTGGTCTGCCTCTTTCTGGAGTTGAGACGGGAGACAGGAAATCTTGTTTGTTGAGTATATCATAGTTTTCCCTGGTGAAGGTGTCTAGCTCACTGGTTAAGGCTCAAGAGGTTGGGTCCAAGATCTTAGGTTCGTGTACCACTTTCACCGGGCAAAGAGGGATTTAACTAAGGGGAAATACCCTAGTTTTCTTTTTTATGTGAGGCTGTTTCTTCTCATGGATTGTGGTTTTTGAACTATTGTTATTTGACAGATTGACAAGAACAGCAAGTACCCAGATAGTAGGTGCTATCACATCGTGTCCACTGATGGTCGCAGGGATGACTTCTCCTACCGCAAATGTGTAGAAAACTTCATCAAGGAAAAGTACCCTGAAATGGCCGAAGCTTTCATTAGCAAATACTTCAGGAAACCGAACCCTCGAGGTGGACATGGGCAGGAACAGTCTTCATCCCAACACTAATGATTTTGTGCCTCGTTGAAGTACCAGGTAGTTTCCTTCTGCATTGTTACCGTGACATACACAAAGTTGTATAGAACTTTCATCACCTGCACTAGTCCAATTCTACCTGAAAGGGAAGAGATGACTGCAATCATTCTCTCCATCTAAACATTGTGGGGCATGTGTATATTATATACTGGTTTTGCCTCTTGATTGCCGCATCCATTTTGTAATTTTTGGGCAGGCTGTTCATCGCAATGTGTTTACTTGTTTAGGTCAATATTACTATTTGAAAAATGCAGACGTGGATGTTTTGCATTTTTTCTGTAGCTTAATAGCTTCCATCAACTCTTTGGGACAAAATATAGAGGCTGAAGCAAAGTATCGCATTGCCAAGCGCATCCAAAATCTCATTTGGTTCTTAAATAGTTAAATGTGCTCCATTGTTGACGTGGATTCTCAAATACTGCATGATAGATGACTAGAGTGAGGGAACTTGCATGATAGCGTATGAAAAATACTTTTTGTCCCCCAAAAAATAGGGATTCTCATTAACAGGCATCGTGGTAATTTAGGACCACAATTACCTCGGTAACAAATATAAACTAGAAGTTATGCCTCGTCCTCCCCTTCTTTAGTTCTCCCTTTTGCTTTCTAAGACTAGCATGGTAGTCCGAGCTTATATTCGTTGTGGTTGCTTGCGCTATTTATGTTGCTTTAGCTCAGCAAATTATGTCAAAAATAAAGAAGAAAATGTTGTTTGGGATGGTAAGCAATTAGCCTTGTACATATATATATCCATGATGCTACACACGCAGGCAGGTGTCTGAGGCGATTGAGACCATTACTTAACTTGTCCCTCCTTATCGTAAAAAAATCCCCAAGTCCAAGCCACGAGTATACAATCAATCTTCACACAGAAAAAATGATGCAAGAGTATACCTATTGGACTGTAGGAGGAAGACGAAAGATCCTTTCCTTTCCTAAAGGTACTTTCGTTGCCTATGTATCTGGTCAAGGAATCACTCTGTTGCTTGGTTTAGTATATGAATGCATTAAGATTCAATACAGTTGCAATGGATTACCTGGTGGAATCAAATTCCGTTATTAGCTCGTTTTGGATGCTTAACCTCTTTCTGCAATCATCATATATCTTTGATTTAAGTTCCTCCCGTACAGATATTTTAGAGGAAGTTTAATAAAGAAAACCAAGTGACTAGGTACTTCTTGCCGTCTTGGATGGGTATACGTACTTTGCTTTGGTTCTTTCTTCTCTATGCATTCTCTATAGAATTTCTTATGGCCAAGGGCCTTGGGATTAACTGGGGAACGCGTGCTACACATCCATTGCCAGGTGATATAGTAGTGAAGTTGTTAAAGGACAACGGATTTGATAAAGTAAAGCTCTTTGAACCTGATCCAGATGCGCTTCAGGCTCTTGGAAAATCTGGAATTGAGGTTATGCTTGGGATTCCAAATGAGTTCTTACTACCACTTTCGAGTAGCGTTCAAACTGCTGTGGATTGGGTGAGGCAGAACGTATCAATGTATATTTCAAAATATGGTGTCGATATAAGGTATTTGTTATGTTAATGCTAGCTGAGAGATTACATATTCGTCTAGTCAAGTAACCGATACCCTCTTATATTTACTTATTATTTTCGAATTATTATCTTAAAAACTTCAGGTGCATTGCTGTGGGTAACGAACCATTCCTCAAGACCTACAAAGGGGATTTCCAACAAACCACCTTCCCCGCGCTGAAAAATATTCAAGCTGCCCTGATCAAAGCTGGTCTAGGAAGACAAGTGAAGGTCACCGTCCCCCTAAATGCCGATGTCTACCAAACCGATACTGATCTACCTTCTGGAGGTGACTTTCGATCAGACATCCGTTCCCTCATGATCTCCATTATCAAATTCCTCAGTGACAATGCGTGTCCCCTCACTATTAATATATACCCATTCCTCAGCCTCTATGCCGATCCACATTTCCCTATCGATTATGCTTTCTTCCCATCAGGAGGAAGTGCTGCTTCACCTATTGTTGATGGCCCCATCAGTTATACTAATGTGTTTGAAGCCAACTACGACACTCTTATATGGGCTCTAGAAAAGAATGGCTTCTCGTCTATCCCAGTCGTTATAGGGGAAATTGGGTGGCCTACGGATGGTGACCAGAACGCAAACATAAACTATGCACGCAGGTTTAACCAAGGCCTTGTCGACCGCATAATCAAAGGCCAAGGTACGCCAAAGCGGCCGAGTCCACCTGAAATATTCATTTTTGGACTCATTGACGAGGACCACAAAAGCATTGATCCAGGAAATTTTGAGAGGCACTGGGGTCTGTTTTATTTCGACGGAACCATAAAATACCCATTGAATCTGGGCAGCGGTAGAGGCTTGGTCCCAGCCAATGGTGTGAGATACTTGGCAAGGCAATGGTGTGTGATGTCACCGGAAGCGAGTCTTATGGATCCAAATTTGGCACAGAGCATCAACTACGCATGCACTTATGCTGATTGTACCAGTCTTGGTTATGGATCTTCCTGTGGTAGATTGGACGCTACAAGCAATGCTTCATATGCTTTTAACGTGTACTATCAAACAGCAAATCAGCAGAAGGGTGCTTGTGAGTTCTCTAACCTTTCAGCTATAACAACAAGGGATCCCTCTCAAGACACCTGCAGATTTGAGATCATGGTCGATCTTGGCAAGCATGAGAAGCCTCCAAGTCGAGGAAGACCGTCGACATCTGCAGCTGGGCGACTATGCTTGGTTAATTTTGGGATGGTTATTTTGATTTGGATTGCTGGTGTCTTCCATTGAGTTTCTTATTAGTTTCACGTACTGTAGTAATTAATTAATTTGATGTACATATATATACGACTGTAAAAGTGTAAAGTAAAGCTGTCTCACATGCATTTACCCGTGTCTAGCTACGTTGGATTTTGCGATTCAACTACTAATGTCATCTGAATTGATAATGAAATAGATGTAAGTTTGTAACATAATAATAGCGTTCTGGATATAATAAGGTCTTGAAGCAAATGTCTCCGAGTTGATAGTAATAAGGTTAAACCAAATTTATTGAAGTGAAACCCAGCATGGGCAGGGTGGTTAAGTTGGAACAGTATGTATATGATGAGGTTAGACATGCATGATTATTAGGTGACGCGGGAATGTTAGGTTGGAAGGAACGTTAAAATTCGGGATGTTACTACTCGAGATGGTGGAAAGGAGGCGTGTCCACCAAACAAGCAGTCATCAGCCACCCATGTCTTCTTTTAAAGAATCCCTCACTGATGAGTTTCAAACAATAAAATCATGGGGGAAGATCTGGACAAACCGTTGCTCGAACCTGGCAACTTCAACAGAGATGCAATTGATCTGGTAAGCTAGCTAGGATAGTTTATATGTTATCAAGCAAGCTAGTAGTTGCACATGCAATATTGAAACGCTACTCACTCAACCAACAGGAGCGCCTGCCCTTGGAACAAGTTTTTCAACAGCTAAGATCATCCCGTCAAGGTCTTTCGTCGGAAGATGCTGAAGCCCGTCTGTCTATATTTGGTCATAACAAGCTCGAGGAAAAGCCGGTCTTGCACCACAAATCTTTTTTATTTCATTTTCTTTTAGTCATCATCTCACATTATTATGCATGTGTGTGCTCAAATATCCCCATACTATCTCGAGTACCTGCAGGAGAACAAGTTCTTCAAATTCCTTGGTTTTATGTGGAATCCTTTGTCATGGGTTATGGAAGCTGCAGCAATTATGGCAATTCTACTTACAAATGGTGGAGTGAGTCTCAAGAACCATATCACCTTTTTGAACCTTATATATATACTTTTAATCTAATTCATGATCGATACTTTCAGGCGGAGGGTCCTGATTGGCAGGACTTTGTAGGGATCATTTGTCTATTGATTATCAATTCAACAATTAGTTTTATAGAGGAAAACAATGCTGGGAATGCTGCGGCCTCACTTATGGCCCGTTTAGCTCCAAAAGCAAAGGTTAGCTCCTCTCTTTCATTTATTATGGTTCACTGAGCTAGTAGCCCCGAGAAGCTTATCTACAGAAACGGCTAAAACATCTGTGTTTAACTTCAATTACTAGGAACAGCTGAGCTCAATCACACTTCTACAGAACTGGACCGAGCATTTAATTTATTTACCATTTCCACAAAGCAGGTACTCAGAGATGGGCATTGGCAAGAGCAAGATGCATCTCTTCTTGTACCAGGAGATATAATTAGCATTAAACTTGGTGATATAATCCCTGCAGATGCTCGCTTACTTGAAGGAGATCCACTTAAAATTGATCAGGCAAATATTTGTTATCCCTTAATAAATTTTTTCATTTTGCAGTACGGGAATTCCATTTCTTATGAGCCATTTGGAGTATCCATCTTGTGGTATCCATATCTAATTTTAATTTTCCTGCGGCAGTCAGCTCTTACGGGGGAATCGCTTCCTGTCACGAAAAAGACAGGAGATGAAGTTTTTTCTGGTTCGACATGCAAACATGGAGAGATTGAATCTGTAGTAATAGCCACTGGGGTTTACTCTTTCCTCGGGAAAGCAGCATACTTAGTTGATTCCACTGATGCTGTTGGACATTTTCAAAGGTGATCGCTCTATATATTCCTTATAAAACTTAAGACACTTCCTTGCACCTGGGGTGCGTCCTTGGCATTTCCCACATAAGTATTCTTGTGGGCATGCATGTGTGCTTGTCTTTATGCATTTCTCACACCACTAGTATGTTCTCACAGGTCCTCACGTCCATTGGAAACTTCTGCATCTGCTCCATAGCCGTGGGAATGATACTTGAAATCATTGTCATGTTTCCTATCCAGCACCTCACGTATAGAAGAGGAATTAACAACCTTCTTGTTCTCTTAATTGGAGGAATACCTATAGCTATGCCCACTGTATTATCTGTTACACTCGCAATTGGTTCTCATCGGTTGTCTCAACAGGTATTTCTTATTATTTGAACTAATTTGTATCATTTGCACCCATACGATATTTCATCCCACTTAACCCAGTTGCGAGGATGTCATATCCTTGTCAAACAAAGGATTCCTTTCTTCATGGTTTGGATCAGGAAGTGCAGGCTGATCATAGCCTCATAGGTAACTGAAGATCCAAATAATTGTGGACGTATTGAGTGGTCCAGACTCCCAGTGCATTGGCACAGTGCAAAGGGGTGGGGGAAGGAAAATAAGTTAAATTTGTGGCCTCATGCAATAGATAAAAGAATCTCAATAGCCTACTAACCTGGTTTACTATTAATTTACATTCATATCAATTTTTTTTAAGGGCGCTATTACAAAACGCATGACTGCAATTGAAGAAATGGCTGGAATGGATGTTCTTTGCAGTGATAAAACTGGAACCCTTACCCTGAATCACCTCACTGTTGATCGAAACCTTATCAAGGTACATAGTCTGATTTTGAGAAGCTTACTTCATCGTTTCTATAGAAATATAAAATTAGTATAGAGAAGTTTGTACCATGGAAAATTTTGTTAAAAACTGGTATAGTTTGTGTGTTGTACAGACTCTTATTTGATCAATATACTTCTCAGATTTCTGGTGACATGATCTTCCTCGATTTAAACACTCATTGAATTTCTTTAGTACCTTATGTCTCTTCGAAGAAAAGGTCCATCGGTATCGTACTAATGCATAGTACTTAACAGATATGTATATGTTGACTGACCCAAGTCCTCTGGATCGATAAAGATGGTCCATTGCGTCTATATCATAATGTAGGCAATGGTTTGCATTAACATTTCTCAGCTACAAAGCTGTTGTTCCCGAATATCATGGTCATGTATATACTTCTTATTTTTGAAAAAAAAAATGAAAAATTATCATGGTCATATTTATACTTTTACGAGCTTTCAGGTATGAAAGCTTCTCATTTTGTCATTCATAGAGTTTTCAATGTTTGTCTAACATATATCTGAGGTTCTTACAACCCACGCAGCTAGGTGTGAAAGTCTAGCAATTGAAAAGATATTTGTTGTAGGTTTTCTGCAACGGCATGGACAAAGATAGTATTGTCTTGTTTGCAGCTAGAGCGTCTAGACTTGAGAATCAGGATGCTATCGACATGGCAATCGTCAATATGCTTGCTGATCCAAAGGAGGTGAAAAAAAAATGTCTCTCATATTTTTCCAAGTGTAATTGTTATAAAAAGTAAATGACCCACCATATCATCAACAGGCACGTGCAAATATCAGAGAAGTGCATTTTCTGCCATTTAATCCTGTTGACAAGCGGACTGCTGTAACATACATTGATGCAGATGGTAACTGGCATAGAACTAGCAAAGGAGCTCCTGAACAGGTACAACAAGAGTCTATGTAAACTAGCTATGCACTACTTTTCCAGTGTCCGACGAAGTTTTTTATCGTCTTCTGTTTTTTTATTTATTTGTTTGTTGTTGTTGTTGTTGTTGTTGCTGTCGTTGGATTTTTTTTTTATTTATTTTTTATATTTTCCTCTAAATGGATCTAGTGGTAATATTTGTAAGATGTCCTTAATGCCTATTATATGATCTAACCTCGAATCATGAAATTAAGCTCATTATTCAAACTCCAGTGTTGGTCTATTCCAATTCCTTTAATGAAGCAAACAAATGTCCTTTCCAGATAGAGTTTTATGTGGAAAGTACTGCCTCGGTTATCAAATCCTTCTGTAGAAGAAGTATTCTAGTTGTATTAGGTGGGTTACTTATTCAGGGAACTTGAGTACACATTGTAAAAGAATAAGTTTAAGAGAAAATAAATTCACTGATTTTAAACTGCTCTGTGAGGTATCTGTATAAGAAGGTACGTAAGTTGACATGTCCATGGCATGTGCTGATTATGCACCATATAGAAGAAACAGAAATACATTATAAAGAAATACACTATAGGGATGCTTTAACACACATCACTATAATTTTTTGGTACTAAAATTTCAGATTCTAAATCTATGCAAAGGAGAAACAGAGATAGCTCTAAAAGTGCATGTCATGATTGAGAAGTTTGCAGAAAGGGGATTGCGCTCTCTAGCAGTTGCTTATCAGGTACAAGTGATACACTTGGCTTTTTTCTTTTGCTTATGGGGGTAAATATGGTTAGAGTAGCATGCTTGTGAGTCCGATTTAGAATTATGCCAGATGGACAACATACAAAAGAAATGTAAGAAATATTATTGTACTTGTCCCTGTTCCTTAACGCATCACTGGAGCTTTTGTTTCACATCTCAAAACAAGTTGTAATTTTTTGGCTGACATCTTTCTCAACTTATTATATGTATACTTTCAGGCAGTTCCTGAAAAGTCGAAGGAGAGTCCGGGAGATCCTTGGAAATTTTGTGGGTTGTTACCATTGTTTGATCCACCCAGACATGACAGTGCAGAGACCATCCGCAGAGCACTCAACCTCGGGGTCTGCGTAAAAATGATTACAGGTTTGTGTAAATTGATTAAATAGCTCAGAATAAGCTATTTTATAATTTAATATTAAAATCGTCACCACCGTCTTACCCCAAATATCTGAAGTGCAAGGTTGGGGGCTACAAAGCTCCTAATTTTAGTAAATGAATGAAATGGAAAGTCAGAGATATTTAAAAATTCAAATTTGGAACAAAGGCCTAAGAAGCTAAAGAATATGTCAATCTGGAGGATGAGTATCCCAGATATTTGGGGTTTTCTGAATTAATTTGTCCGCTGTTTAAATTATCTAGATGTTGGTTTTGTTCACATAAAATTTTATGCCACTGGATTCTAATAATTGGGGGCAATTTTTTCCAACATCATCTCGAATAGATGAATACTATTATACTAGCACTATTTTCATGCAAGCACTCCATTATTATTTCGTAAATGTGCGACTCAATCAGAACTTCTTTACCTATTTCTTTTCATCTTGTACATTGTAAAACAAACTATATACTTTTATGACATCTCCTCATGCTTATATATAGGTGACCAGTTGTCAATTGCAAAAGAGACAGGCCGACGTCTTGGTATGGGAACAAACATGTATCCTTCTTCGTCATTGGTTGGTCGTAGTAGAGATGAATCTGAAGCTCTTCCTGTGGAGGAGCTTATTGAAAAGGCAGATGGCTTTGCTGGTGTATTCCCTGGTAATTGGGCCTTTGTCTCAACTCTGTGAAATAATCCATCCTTAATAAACTTTTACGTATTAGTACAATGATACCCATGATCCATGCCATCCTCCACCGCTAATTTCTAGGTTTGCAAATGTCAAGAAAATAATATTGCTTATACTTGGGGAACACTTGATCTTGATATTTTCCCTCTTCTTTCTCATGTTTGTGCTCTGTTTTCAGAACACAAATACGAAATTGTTAAAATCCTGCAAGAAAGGAAGCATGTCTGTGGAATGACTGGGGATGGTGTGAATGATGCTCCAGCGTTAAAGAAAGCAGATATTGGAATAGCAGTGTCAGATGCTACAGATGCGGCAAGGAGTGCTGCTGATATAGTCTTGACAGAACCTGGCTTAAGTGTCATTGTCTGTGCAGTTTTGACAAGTCGGGCTATATTCCAGAGAATGAAAAATTATACAGTTGAGTATCATATTATATTTTGAGATAAATGTGTGTAACATGTTGAATAGGCATTGGTTAGCCAAAAAATCAAGTGTGCTCATCTAGTATAAACTCCTAGTTAAAAAGGTGCCTAATCAGCCATCATACCATCAAAGATGGACTTTCTTTGCATACCATTACCAAACCACTCCAAAGGATTGTATATATCTGGATTATTTAGTTTATTCCATTGGCTGGTGTTGGTTTCTATGTATATATTTGTCACCTTGTTGTCTGTTCCAGTCTTTTGATAGTTAAAATCCGTTGGCATGTATGCCACCTTATTGAACCTCTAGTACGGGTTACATAATACCATCCTACAATACTGTGAATCCTTTTTCATTTCGTATTTCTGTGTTGTAACATAATCATATTTAACTTTGTTGATTATTTACACGAACGTGCAGATTTATGCTGTATCCATAACCATAAGGATTGTGGTAAGCCTTATATTTTTACTGTTTAGCTCGTAGAGTTGATAGTTTTCTTAGTGTTTGTTTGGGACACTAAAAATATTTCTGTTTCATACTTATTTCTGTTGCAGCTTGGTTTTGTACTTCTCGCGTTGATATGGGAATATGATTTTCCACCGTTCATGGTTCTTATAATGGCAATACTGAATGACGGTAATGTTTCTTTCTTAGTTTCTTTCTATATTATACTGTTATTGTTATCATTTATCCTTTTGATTTTCGTTCTAGCAAGATAAATACATTGATAGTCATTGAACAATGTTTAGTTTCTCAATAAATGACTACCAAGTATCAAGTTAGTGCTGTCTTCTTTTGGTTTTAATTCCAGAAGTTGCTTTAGAAACCACATCTTTCCTGTGTATTGATACTTTCTGCGCTCAAGTTAGCTAATTTAGATGATTGATTTTCTGGAAAGATCTGAGATTTTGTACTCACTTTTTAAATGTTCTTCTATGAAGCATTGGTGCATAATAAGTTTTCTGCTTCTTGAAATTATGTGCATGAATAGACAAATTATTGTGTAAGGAGACCGCTTTACTATAGACTTGGCTTTTCATTATATCATATTCTCTAGAATGTAGAATCATAACAGGGATAAAGACAGAACATGCACTTTTTGTTCTACATTCCTGGAAACAAAAGTCTGAAGCTTGAATTTATGTTAGCATGCTTGACTTGTAAAGAACTGAAAATTGAAATTATTGATAATTGTACTAGTTGTCCTCATATATATTACTAAACAGAGAATAGTGTCGAGAGGAAAAATCTCTGTTTGATGGTTTTTCTTCCTATTGATATGAATTCCATTCAAACGAAGAAATGATGCAATAGAAGAATCTTTTGAGACAAGGAAAAAATGTTTCTTAATTACTGAATCTTCTTCCAAGGTTTATAAGACTCTATAGACCAACTTAAATCCATTATGTTTTGCAAAATCATTCCTAGTTACTCTCAACTTTTTTCCTTTTTTGGTTTCCATAGTTACCCTTCATTTTTACTTCTCCTTGTATTGCTAATGTGCTAATGTATTTTCGTTCTCTTGTGTAAATGCAAAATATTCTTATGCTCAAGCACTTAAAACCGTCTTGTTGGATAATTGAAACATAAAAATCTAACTATTAACAATTTTCTATAGGATAGTTCAAAGTTTTTTCTATTTGTTTTGACAGGGACCATAATGACTATATCTAAGGACCGTGTCAAACCTTCTCCAAAACCAGACAGTTGGAAACTTAATGAAATCTTTGCAACTGGCATTGTCATTGGAACTTATCTTGCTTTAGTTTCTGTCTTGTTTTACTGGGTTGTAAAAGAAACTGATTTCTTTGAGGTATGAATGCTGTGAACAAATCTGTTTCTTTTCTGATAGGTACTTGAGGACAAAAAAGAAGGAAAGTTTACTTCTTTCCTTTCCTGATGTCTGTACTAACTCAACCTTTCGGTCTCAGACCCACTTCCATTTGAGGTCTCTAAGCGGCAACAGTGAGGAAATCTCTTCTGCTATGTATCTGCAGATTAGCATAATCAGCCAAGCTCTCATATTTGTTACACGCAGTCAAAGTTGGTCATTTATGGAGCGACCTGGGACCCTCTTGATTTGTGCATTTGTGGTGGCTCAATTGGTAAGCATATTGCAAGAAAATTCATTTGAGACTGACCCATTCACGTGTTTCTTCATTAAGAGCTGTACTTATTATGTCACCTTCAGGACCTGGTAATCTAAGAATCAAACCTTCTTTCTTAGTTGGCTTGTTTTTGTTGTTGGCCGCTTGTTCACCTAGTAATCCTAGTATGTATAGTTGTGTTTGGTAAGGTGTGTCTCCACATGTGTGACCCATGTTCTTTTTGTTATACAAAATTGGTACACCTATCCATACTCTCAGGCTTTTAGAGTGGGTCTTCATTATGGCATCAGATTGGTTTCGTTCCTAGGAGGCCACTGACTAACATTCAAATCTGTCGGAAGTATTAAATAGAAAAACATATATCCACCAGTATTGCTGAGGCGGAGTGTTCTCGTATGTGTGGTGCACCTCTATAAAAGCTCGGGCTTTTGGAATGACTTGTCTTCGACATGCCTTTCATTATTGTGTTCATGTTCGTACTCTCTTTACTTTCTGCAAGTTTAAATCTTTAATTTGTTGTTCTCATGGATTTATTATGCTGTAAGGTTCTTAAGCATGCTGGAGAATAAGCCATCTAGTATCAGAATTTGCATCACCTGTCCTCTGGTTGCACATAATAATTGAGAGAACCAACACGGTTTTATCTAATAAATTGAGTTTGCTTTCATTTGGTTATCTAGGTGGCTACTTTGATTGCAGTCTATGCACACATCAACTTTGCTTCTATTCAAGGCATTGGATGGGGCTGGGCTGGTGTCATTTGGCTCTATAGTTTGATATTTTACATACCTCTGGATATCATCAAATTCATTGTCGGTTATGCTCTCAGCGGAGAAGCCTGGAATTTGTTATTTGAAAGAAAGGTCAGTATACCTGAGTGGGGTAAATCTCTGAATTGAAATAATCTTGAATGCTTTCTGTGGATTTCAACAGACAGCTTTTAGTTCAAAGAAAGACTATGGGAAAGAAGACAGGGAAGCAAAGTGGATTCTATCTCAAGGAACTTTAGAAGGCTTGATCCCTCCGGAAATAGAAACAAATAAGAAGTGGTCTTCTCAGATTGCTGAACAAGCCAGGCGCCGTGCTGAAATAGCCAGGTACTAGAGTCATTACGCACATTTATAAGCTTCAGTATCGGAATTCATTGTACACCAGTTGTGAGGATGAACCAAATTTTTTTCTAGATCCCTAGTCATTCTGCTTATTTGGTTTTTCATTAAACCAAGTGCATGTGAGGGTCTGCCTAACCCTATTAACAAGTTTCAAAAAAAAAAAAAAAAAGTGCATGTGCGTGGGCATTGTGTCCCATTTCCCTTATTTTTGTACTAAAGTTGTCGTTAAGTTGCTGCAAAAAGTTTGTTTTTTTTTTGAAGAAGTTAGGGGGTTAGGGTGACCCCAACCTGTATTCATTAAATTCTTTTGTAAATACATCCACTTGAATCCTCATGAACAATTACAGATAGTTTCTCCTCTAAAGGCCCTATACTACATAATACACCTATATCACTTCCATTTGCATTTTATGCTAGAAAGTCAGCAGCTCTATTGCCCTCTCTATAGATATGTTCCACCAGGAAGGTAGCCATGTGTTGTCGATGTGCCTTTACAGCTTGAACAAGATTAAAGCAGTACCAAGGAGGTGTTTCAGTACCATTCACAATGTTCACTGCCCTTTCAGAGTCAGAGTTGACCATCAGATGTTTGTACCCCATTTTGACTGCAATGCTCAGTCCAACCTCAATGCCTAGTAACTCTAGGAACAAAATGGATTTACTCTTAGAGGCAGCACAATATAAGAGCAAGACTCTTCCATCTGCCTCCCTGAAAAGGCCTCCATACCCAGCTTTGTGCATTTGTAGAATGCCGTCAGTGTTAAGCATAATCATATTTGCAGTTGGCTTCTTCCACTGCACTAGCTTTTCCACCATTTCACTGAATTGAGCCTGTATTCCAAATGGATTTATTTTGTACAAAAGTTGTCATTAAGTTACTGCAAAAAATTGAAATGTCAAGTCGTGGTTAATAAAAATGTATAAGAGGAAGGAGGTTACCTTACTCTGTACAACTGAACTATCTGCCAAGAAATTGAAGAAATATGTGCTCCGATTTTCCACTTTATTTCAGTCTTGGAATTGAAATGTGGATTGCATGCAATTTTATATTTTTTCGATAACCAAATGTGGATTACAATTAGCTTCTCAAATAATGGTTTTGTGTGTGTGTGTGTGTTAATTCGATCATAATAACATTTTCATTTGCTAAAGTTCAGCAGTACACAGTCATTGATCCCTCTGACCTCTGCAGATTAGGAGAACTACACACTCTACGAGGGCATGTAAAATCAATGGTGAGGCTTAAGAATTTGGACGAAAGTATAATCCAAGCAGCTCATACAGTGTGAAACCAAGAAAGGAAGATTTTATCCCCTTTGAGAAGTTGAGAACCTGAAGGGAGATCTTCAAGGGCATTAGTGGTGATGATGAAGAAGAGCTTGTTTTGGTTCTTTTACTTCGGATGTGTCAGACTGTAGCTTTCAAGTATGTAAAATCGCAATTCTGTAATGAACTGAACATATTTTCTGAGCTTTGCATTTTGTTTTTGTGTTTGTAGTAAATTGCTATACAAGTCTAAGCACCTTAAGAAGAACACTTTTTTCTTTTTCTAGTAGTAGTCCTCGCCTCCTCGGTAGAGTTTAGTAGAAACAACTCAAACAACCATCCGACTTGATATTCAGAACATGCTCCCTTTATGTGGATAACGAGATTAGTGCATCCCGGCTTCGTTAACGAAATTTTAATATCTTAACATTAATGGATCGCTAAGACAATACCCTGCTCACATATATAATTGAGGGAAAAAGTTGGAACAGATACCCCAGTTAACAGCAGTTTAAAACGTAAGTTGTACATGGTCAAGTGCTGCAATGCACAGTTCCTTGTTTAGGAACATAATAAGGAGTACTGCAAGCGTATAAGATGGAACACACATGGATAAATGCTAACAATAAGGGCAAGGAAGGAAGGGATTGACTTTAATTTGTTGATATGGCTTAAACTTTAGAAAGAGATAGAAGCTGTACGTGGGGGGAAATCTGTTAAGAGCATCTCAACGGAATTGGCTTTGTGTGATGTACTACTCTTCTTCTTTTTGCTTTCTACATTTTCTTTAGCTGCCATGCCAACTCAACGCACATATTCTCTAACTTTTGATACGTACAATACAAACATTCCCATATTCGAGTAGTCCTTTTTTGCTGCACATGTATACTCACACGCATCCCAGAGCTGTTCGAAGAAGAAAAATCGTTTCTGAGTGATCTCACAAACAATGGCGATAAGGCATGGAAACTATGATGAGCTATGAAATGCAAGCCAACAAGTCACAAATAAGTTACATTTTCTAAACTTTGCAATTTGTGGCACGTTTGGTTGCGAACTAGTCTAACGATCTGTTTAGAAAGAGCGCCAAGTTCAACTTTAAGTTAGTTCTTCTGTTAGGAAATTTTATGGGCAGTGTGTATTGATGACCCCCCTCCTAGGACAGTTGAACAATTGACAACGATTTAATTTCGCAATAAGTTGTTTTTCATATCGCCATAAGTTCCAAACTGGGATGACGTCATCATTTTTAACTTATATAATTTCAGCTCTATGACAAATTTTCAATTTTAATTTCGCCCATATAAATTTAAATTTGCATATGAAAATATAAATTTATATAGCTTCTTTTTCATATGTAAATTTAAATGAGGACAAAATTATGAAATAACGAACCAAAAAATCCACCCTCTTTTTAAAAACACTCTCAAAGACAATAGTTGATTTTTGTCTGAAAAAGACAATAGTATTTTAGTATGCACAAATGTCAGTGCATACCACTTTAGGTGTGCACAGACGTCAATACCAAGCATCACAAAAAAAATGGTATGCACAAGTATCAGTGCATACCATCTCTTAGTATGTGAAGTATTACCAAACACCATAAATAAAATGGTATGCACAAGTGTTAGTGCATATCACTTCTTGTTTTTTGGTATCATCGAGGGCGTCGGTCATCTACCAATATCTGAAAAGAAATCTGACATTTGTGCATACCAAACATAAAAGGGTAAAATTAGAAAGAGTAAAAAATAAAAAAGTCAAGTTTCTCCTTGTTAATAATTAAAGTAAAATATGATTTTTCTAGTAGTTATAAGCCAAAAAATGTCCTTATCAATGGTTTCAAAACCCAACTGTCCTAGACTGTGATTAAAATTGGAAATTGAGTTTTTTTGGCTTATTTCTTGAATTTAAATTTACATATAGTAGTTTACATATGAAAATTTAAGTTTACATATTTTACATTAAATTTAAATTTATTATTTTTTTCAAATGCAAATTAAATAGCCCAATTATTATTACTTTAGTTGGTTTTAATTTGGTTTCGGTTTTGGTGGGATGTCTCGTATAAATATCTGGGGTATGGTTTCCACAGAGAACAAGCAAAGGGCAGTAGATAAACGGACCCACGCGTGTACACAACACAACACACACCTGCACCACCGCCACAGGGATATCCAACGAGTTGAAGTTGCACGCAATTCAATATATATATTAGAGGGAAAAACAAAATGGCTAGCAGAGTAGGAGGAGGAGGAGAGAGCAGGAGGTACCTGATAGTTCGACCCGAAGGAGGTGGCATTACAGACCTCTTCAATAGTTTCTCATTTTCATCTTCGTCTGATTCCCTGGCCAAATTCATAGTGACGGGCGAGGACAACGACCGAGATAATAGGAGTATTGCTGATGATGATGACCATCGATGGGTGATCGTGGTGTCTGTCATTGTTCGGAAGATCATAAGCGTGTTGGGAAAGCCCATGGAGTGGTGTGGTTACTTTGTTGAATTCATTCTCAATCTTCTCTCCCACAATGGACAACTCCTTGGTCTCATCCACAACTTTCTTAGAGGTACTACACTGCTACTACTCTCTTTCTTCTTTTATGTTGCTTCTACAATATTATGAAAGGAATCATGTGGTACAAAAATCTAGTTAGTATAGTGCCTGGTGATCAACTACAGTAAAACTTTTGATTTTGAAATGAACCACCACTAGCTACAATACAACTTCACAATGTAACCAAGGGTGAATGTAAGTTAGACAAAAATTTCAACCAACGTGCATTACCTCAGGTCCCCTTCAACACTACCTCATGACTGAAAAGTCCATTTCATTCGACGCAATTCATCTAGCTCTATAGAGAGCGAGCATCCTAATTTTGGTATTCTTGTATTCTTGAGAGCATTCCAAAATTACAAATTCTGTCAAGAAATCGACCTGCAAATTGAAGGTTAATAGAGATTTTGGATTTTGATGATTACAAAATACTAGCCATAAAATCCTCAGAAAGCAATGTTTCCCTTTTAAAAAAAATCAATGTTTCCCTTTAGTTCAGATTTCTTACATCTCCTCAAGGAAAAAAATATATGTTGAACGACTCAACCACTAGAATTCTTAAGAGGAGCCCCGATGATTGAACTCAATTTGGATACCATTGGAGAGGAGGCCCGGCGATTGAATGCAGGTGGGACGCCAACCACCGAAATTAGCAAGCTGCAGAGTTGGTTTCTTGACTGAATTCTACCATCCTTATGACTTGAATAAAACAACAGAAATTCCCTTCTGTTTTAAGATGCTATCTATAAATTATATTTGCTAATTCTAATGCAACTTACAGTCTCATACATTATTTAAGTTACCATTTCAGAGCCAAAAATGAAATATGGCTATCCATGTTTCAAGCAAGTAATGGAGACAGTGGAATGTCGTAACACATGCTATAGCATACACAAGCTTACTTACCTGCAGCCTGAACTAGTGGAGTTGGTTTTAAACAAGTCTGCTAATGTTGTATTTATATTTACTTATTGAATTGAGATAATTTTATTACTCTATCAGGAAAGGTGGTAATACCCCACAGGGACTCAGACACTTTCATTAGTGCAATTGGACACTTAGATGGACGTGTGGATCTATGTGATGACAACATTCTGACTAGGATTGACTATGTGATAAGAGATTCCGAAGTGAGTGTTAGTCAGATCGGAGATCGAGATCTCATGGACTTTTGCATGATGGCTTCCAAATTAGCTTACGAGAATGCCAAAGTTATTAAAAATATTGTTGTACATCACTGGAAGGTAAACCCCTTTTATCTCTGTTAATGCGCATACACACACACACACATGTTGAACACATCGTCCCCTTGGATGCTTCATACTCCGACGGTTAAGTAGAATCAAGATGCTTTTAATTGATTAGAAGATCAAGACGCTTCTGGAGAGCTAGTCTATTTAGTGAGCGACAAACATAATTTGATTTGACCAGCTGGGATAGTTTAGTTTTTACCGTAGTCTGAAGTAAAGAAAACCACTCTTGTTCTGACAAGAAATGGACACAAGCATCCTAAGTAAATATATATAGGGTATATATATATATATATATACCAGAAGTCCTTCACGAGGCTTGAGGCTGCAATACCATTTCTCATAATTTATAGATAAATTTCTTGAATAAAAAAAGATATGCTCTATGGTGTTTTCTTTTGTACCAAGCAGAGTCATAAGGAGACATCTAGTTGCTTAACTGTCCTATGTAAATACAATTCGTTAGCTATGTTACACCACCTCTTTTTGATAATGTGAAGGAAGGAACGTCTTCTAGTTGCCTTAAACTCGGGCTACTAATTGTCTAAAACTCTTCTAATAGAAGGGCCACAATATATATACAGCTCGACTCTTAAAAGAATCTTAAATAAGCACCAAATCTAAAACAACCCACAACTTCACCTACAAAATGATTTAAAACTTAATCTTTTGTGCATATGATCTACTAACTATAAAGAACATCTCTACGAAAATTTAATTCGTTTAATATCTATCCTCTAACTTAGATAAAAATTGTTGTTCACTTTTGAAAAAATATCTAACGGTCCAAAAATGTCTAGTTTTTGCAATCATCTTTTGCCAAAGAGATATTATTTGTGGTTAGTAGATCATATCCACAAAAAATTAGGTTTTAAATCATTTTGTACGTGAAGTTGTGGGTTTTTTTAGATTTGGTGCTTATTTAAGGTCCTTTTAGGAGCCGGGTTATATATATAGTCTTTCTTTAAAAAGTAGCTACTTAAGTTAACTTAAAATAAGTATGTAGGTAAAATTTCACCTATAAAATGAATTCAAACCTAATTTTTTGTGGTTATGAAACACTCACCATAAAGATCATCTCCACAAAATTTCAGCTCATTTGGAAACCTCTAAGATAGATAAAAATTGTTGTAAGCTTTAAAAATAAATCTAACAGTCCAGAAATGTCTAGTTTTTGCAATAATTTTTTTTCAATGTTTGGAGGTTTCCAAATGAGTTGAAATTTTATGGAGATGATCTTTATAGTGAGTATATCTTATCTACAAAACATTGGGGTTGAATTCATTTTATAGGTGAAATTTTACCTACGTACTTATTTTAAGTTAACTTAAGTAGCTACTTTTTAGAGAATTATTGTATATCATATATATATATATATATTTATCGATAAGCGAGGTTTTTAGAGAGGTCCCTACCCTTTTTCATAAATTAGAATAAAACTTGTTACATTCTTATATATTGCTTACCTCTATCATCATCATAGATTATGTTCTTTACATCTTCTGAAAAAGAACTAGGTACTAACTCTATATAACTAAGTAGGAATGTTGCTAGAATGTTTTGTTAGTTTCTAGCTTTAATGATATTTTTTTTAAAGCTCTAGTTTGTTTTCATTGTTTCACTGCTTACATGATATTTTCTGCCGCCCAAGGGTGTTTGGTCTTCTTCTTAAGAAACGAGACAACATTTGTGGAATCCGTTTGTACTGTAATTGATGCAGAGCATTAGTTCGTCTGTCAAATGTTATACGTGTGCGCCCCTTAGCTGAGTCCAAGCCCATGGGTCGTGAGCCTACTAGTTTAAGTTATTCTATTTTAGTTGTTGACACATGTCGTGTTCCTATTGGTTTTTAGTTTTTAGGATTAGCATAAATAATGGGCTGGTAATTAGGGTTTAGGGAGAGTTGTGTTATTGAGAATATTTCAGAGAGAAATAAAGATTTGTTTTAGTTTTAGTTGTTTTGTTTAATTCAAGAGTAGATTTGATAAATTGAAGTTTTCGCCAGTTTAATCTACATCATTTGGTATCGGAGCACAAATCGTTCCTGAGTAAAATTTAATTTTTTTTTTTTTATTCGTTTTAATTTTTCGTGTTACTGTTCATCGGCACTGTTCACGAAACACTGTTCATCACGTTACTGTTCACCCGAAATGAATTTCAATCTTTTGTTTCTTTTCTCATCGGAGATTTAATTTTTCTTCTTTCAAGGAAAAAAAACCCGATTATCTTTACTTCTAAAGATTGAAGTTTCAATCTTCTGAGCTATGTCGATAGATCCGACCGCATGACGAATCGAGTTAAATCAGTTTGATGAAGACGACTGGGATGTAGGATGGGGTACTGGCGCTGAAATTGACTGGGATGCGCCTAATCCCAATCTAGGCGAGCCTTTGTGGGAAGCACCAAGTACTGAGGACACCGTGTTAAGAATAGCGCTGACTTCAACTATTCAAGCAAAATCGTCAGCT
This sequence comes from Coptis chinensis, assembly GCF_015680905.1. Lineage (NCBI taxonomy): Eukaryota > Viridiplantae > Streptophyta > Magnoliopsida > Ranunculales > Ranunculaceae > Coptis > Coptis chinensis. Next base: position 26,847 of record NW_028238162.1, on the reverse strand, counting down.
CAGAGTTCCCCGAAACAGCATCCACAAGACCCAATAATGTCAGCAACACACTTCTCCTTAGTTGCAACACCAGCAATGATCATTGGGGAGGGTGATAAAGAGACATGGAAGCGCCATTCTATTTTCAGAACCAGATGTATCAGTAAAGGTAAGTTGTGTACTGTTGTTATTGATGGTGGTTCTACTGATAACCTAGTTTCCCAAGAGATGATCGATAAACTAGGACTACAGACCACTAAACATCCTAAACCATTTTCTATCCAATGGTTTGAAAATGGAGATCCAAATGGCGATCAATCATCAATGTTTAGTTCCACCGACTATAGGACCTTCACGAAGATACTGATAATGTGCACCGCCGTTGTTCCAATGGACGCTTTGTCATTCCTACTAGGGCGCCCTTGGTAGTTTGATCACGGGAGTATTCATGATGGCGCCAAGAACACTCACTCATTCTCGCATAACGGCAGGAAATTAATCTTGGAACCGCTCAAACCACCAGATATAGAAACCACTATGTGTACGACATTCTTGGCTGAAGCACGGGAATCTGGTATGTTTTTCTCTCTTACATCACATGAGAAAAATAAGTATGCTAAAAACCGTAAAATCGAGACAAAGAAGCCTCGTTCAAGCCGCACCAAGCACTACAGTGGACAACCATGATGCATCCACTTTTATGCTCGTTATGGCTTATTCTACTTCTTCTTCTACTGAGGATTTATTTGTTGGTGAGGGCTGTAATATAGAGTTAAACTGTGTCGATTGGGATTCCCTTCCTATTTTTGATGTTTGTCTAGAGGACCATGATAGTTTTTTAGATACTCCACCAATATTTGATGAATACGGAGCAGATGAATCTGAATTTTGTGTCACTACTCCCTCTTTGTCTGGGAATCTTTTTGTTGAGTATGCCGATCCGGTTTGGGAGGATTTTGATATTAATTATACAAGGCTCTTTAGTTCTGTGCATCTAAAATTACATAAGTATTTGCTGTTTTGGGATGTGGTAGTATTCCCATAGAGCAGAGAAATCATGATGGTGATTTTGCAAACTTACATACATTATGATGCATTCTTATTCTTGTGAGTAATTATCTGGGCAAAATTCGAGGTCGAATTCGTTTGAACAGTAGAAGAGTGATGTGCATCAGCTACAACGAATTTTATCAGTAAATTGCGTATACAAACTCGAGACGAGTTCTTTTCAAACTGGGGAGAATGATGCAGGCATTAGTTCGTCTATCAAGTGTTATAAGTGTGCGCCCCTTAGCTGAGTCCAAGCCCATGGGTCGTGAGCCCACTAGTTTAAGTTATTCTATTTTAGTTGTTGAGACATGTCGTGTTCCTATTGGTTTTTAGTTTTTAGGATTAGTATAAATAATGGGTTGGTAATTATGGTTCAAGAAGAGTTGTGTTATTGAGAATATTTCAGAGAGAAATAAAGATTTGTTTTAGTTTTAGTTGTTTTGTTTAATTCAAGAGTAGATTTGATAAACTGAAGTTTCCGCCAGTTTAATCTACATCAGTAATACTCTTGATGTCGTGCCTTAATGCCATTCTTAACCCTTGCTCAACTGCTTGCAACTCAATCAAAGCAATGGTCTGCCTATCTGATTTCCCATGGCTTGCTGCAATCACTTCACCCATTTCATTTCTCAGCGCTGCTGCCCATCCACCTTCTACTCCCTGTAAAGTCCCATCTGTGTTCAGCGTATAGCTCCCTTGTTCAGCTTTCTCCCATTTACAGAACTGATTCTTTCTCTGTTTCATCTCGACCTCAACATTCCATTTATTCATGATGTCTTGAATTTCGGGCCACAATATTTCTTGAACTGTTATGTTAATTATTTGCTCCAGTAAGTAGTGCATAATAAATGTACATATTGTGTCTCCTTTGTGTATCAGTAAGTTTTATCTCAAAAATTATACATACACATGAATATTGTTGGGTCTTTTATTCTGTCAAAAGAAATTCTGTTAGACATTTTGTTTTATTTTCTTGTCAAAAGAATTTATACTACTTGATGAATTAATTCAAATTTGAGACAGTTTTGTGAAGAGAAATAATTGGTATGCTTCAAAGAAGATAATAAAGCTGTTTTAAAATTAGATTTTACCTTTTTGTTAATGTGTTTGAAAACTAGAATCACCACTGGATGCATTATTGGAGTTTAGGTCAGACTGTACTTGAAAAATATTTGGTGCACAGAATCAAACTGAATGTTTCATTCCGTATACTGACCATCACAATATGAATTTTGGTTTGCCAGATGCATTTTGTGGAATTCTTCAATGGTTGGAATGGTAAGAAAATTGTTTTACATCTATTATTCTACGATTCATAAGAAGATCAGCTGTAATTACATCATAGTGTTTATTAACTTGGTTATTTTATTTTATTTTCAATGTAAAATTTGATTCTAGATTTTCAAAAAGAGAGATCGACCCAAGTCTTCATCCTATGCGACAAGCCTAGAGATGCCAATTTAATATTAATCAGCTTTCGAGGCACCGAGCCATTTGATGCAGATGATTGGAGCACAGACTTCGACTACTCTTGGTATGAGATCCCAAAATTAGGCAAGGTCCACATGGGGTTCTTGGAAGCATTAGGCTTAGGCAACAGATCCAAAGTTTCCACCTTCCATAACCATCTCCGAGTTGGAGGGCTCAATCTCAAATCTAAATTGCCAGAATCAGAGGTTGGATCTGACAATGGTCTGTCAACCACAACATGTGATTCCAATGGTACAGAACCTGTTATATCCTCTGACTTGAAGGATGAAGTTCACCTACGGGATACTGAGGAGCCCACAGGCAAGGAAAAGGTACCAGTAATGGGAGAGATGACTGCATTTTATGGTGTAAGGAGTAAGCTCAAGAGCTTATTGGAAGAGAACAAGAATGCGAAGTTTGTTGTGACTGGCCATAGCTTAGGTGGGGCGCTTGCAATATTGTTCCCAGCTGTACTGTTGTTACACGAGGAGAAGGAGATGATGCAGAGATTGTTAGGCGTATACACATTTGGACAGCCAAGGGTGGGGGATAGGAAGTTAGGGAGGTTCATGGAAGCCCACTTGAACGATCCAAAACCCAAGTACTTCAGGTTGGTGTACTGCAACGACCTTGTGCCAAGGTTGCCTTATGATAATAAGACGTTCTTATATAAGCACTTCGGGGAGTGTCTCTATTACAATAGCAGATACATTGAAAAGGTAAGCATTTCTTTTGGAACTTATATACACGATGAGATTTCCCTCAATATGCAACCAAATAGTGGATATATCTGGATCAGCTATTTGCTCTATATATACTAATCTTAAACTATTCCCAACCTTCATATATTTATTCTTTTGTAGGAAGTTTGGGAAGAACCAAACAAGAACTATTTTGGTCTGATATATCTGATTCCAGAGTATATAAATGCGATGTGGGAGTTAATCAGAAGCTTAACTATGGGGTATACATGTGGCAAGGATTACAAAGAGGGGTGGTTCAGAGTCTTGCTAAGGATGTTGGGACTGGCAATTCCTGGTATTTCTGCACATTGCCCCACAGATTATGTCAACTCTGTGAGGCTTGGAAAAGAGCAAGTTCATGTGTCCTGCAGCTAAAGATTGATTTTAACGACCAAAATAGATTTATGTAATGCAAGGTAGCATTTTATTATCGAAAATAAAAATAAAAATGCAAGGTAGCATTTCACAAATAAAGAGAGTTGAATTTAGTATTCAAAACCTTGAGCCCAGCAAGAATGTAGTGTGATCGGCCAATTTCTTTCAATAATATTGAGACTTTGCTCACCATCTAATGTTATTCTATTGTCACTAAAAAAGTTAGGGCTATTTAGCTCTTGGACCACTTTTTAATTGGAATAATTTAAAGTTGGTCACCAATTGATCATTTATTTGCATTTGGGCCAAGATTGATGGTTGTCCATCTATATTTTATACTAGTATTACCCATGCCTACGGCACGGTTTGTTATGACTTATGAGGTGTTTATTATGTTGTTTGTGGTATTAATCATGGTACACCAAAATATTTTCAAATGTATAGGCTATGTGGGAATTTGTAGATATTTTATTTTGATGTGGTACTATACGTTGTATGTGTGGCCTATGTTCAAAACTTGTATGTTCAATATTTACACTCTAGGTATTACCGAAAACACGAAGTGCTATTGAAGTTATTTTGAAACAATATATAAATTGATCGAAGAAAATAAAAAAAAAAAAATAGTAATAAAATTAAGAGAAGTCAAATCTTTTTATTCTAGTTATTGGTTTTAAGCCCTATCTCTCTCAACTTCTCAAGTCGATAGCTAGTAATACTAATCTGTATCTACAGAGACCTTAACAGCATAATAAAAGTACACTACACGTTTTTGTCCACACACAATAAGTTACCAACTATATCAATTAAACTAAAAAACTGTCAAACATTAACATGTTTTTTCTTGATGTTGTGAGAATCAAGTAGTCTGGTCTACCAAATAAATCAAATATGTGAATTAGAAGGAGGCCTTCCAAGAGAGCATGAGATGTCACCAGCAATGCGAAGTTACATGGCTTTGATAAAATTTAATATATACAATCCTTAATTATGCTCTCACTTATACTACTTGCTCAAGTTCATAGATTGCCTCAATTACAATGCACGTTGGGCTATCAAAAGTGAAGCTTCGCTGGAACAATGTCGTACCGAGCTCTCCATGTCAATCAGGAGATAGTGTATGGTAATATCTTGTAACTAATCCATAGCGTTGACCATTCATATAGCCAAGTCTGAAGGTTAAGAAAACCATTTATAATGGGAATGCTTAAATGTATACTCAAGATAGACTTATTGTTAAATAATATAATACCTTAGCGAAAGTAACTGCATTTTCTTGTGAATTAGGTAAAAGTTTGAATCTAGATATTATAGACACGACTGCAAAACCCACACATCAAAACCTAAAAGAAAAAACCCACACAACTAAGCCAGGGTTTTGAAATAAGCAAAATAGCTTTAAGGTTGCTCCGAATGGTATACTCTGAAAGCTGAGCGAGCTCACAGATTTTTATTTATTTATTTTTTTTTTTTTTTTAAAAAATATATGTTACAAATAATTTTAATTATTATTATTTTTTTTGATAATTGATAACTTAATTTTACAAAAAATTAAGACAATCATGTAACAAGATCATACAAGTCCTTTATGAATAGCAAATCCTATCCTTCTAAAAACAAACTCGTTAGAACCAACTGTCATAACATTACTGTTCATAAATTTCTGAAGTTTCTTGAGAAGCTCAACAGACTGTTGTTCCAAAAAAACCGAAAGTGTCCAAACTAAACGGAATGAAACAATGCTGGTTAGCCCTGTAAGCTTCCTCAAGCTTCTCCATTGTCTCTATCACTGCTCTCTTAGCTGCTTCTCCGACCTCAAAGTCACCATTCCCAACTCTACCAACGGAGAGACTCCAGTTACATCAACACATGCATGTTTTCTCTCAGATTAATTGTAAATCAAGACATCCACCGGTTTTACCTCATTCGGATCAGTGAGAAAGTTAAAAGGAGCCTCTTCCTTCACTTGTACCCCAACCCTAAAAAAAAAAGTGTTGGAGACATGATCATGTTTGAGACATTTTGTGTGATGCATTTTAGAGGGCAGAGGTACAAGTGAAGAAAGATGCTTTCTTACTGATCCGAATGAGGGATGATCGAAACTTCGGCCTGCGGATGTCTTGATTTACAGTTGGTCCGAGAGCAAACATCCATGTGTTGATGTAATCGGAGTCTCTCCGTTGGTAGGGTTGGGGAAAGGTGACTTTGAGGTAGGAGAAGTTGCTAAGATGGCAACAACAAGGAAGATGGAGAAGCATAGGAAAGCTTGTAGCGCTAACCAGCATTGTTATATTCCATTCAGTTTCGCAACTTTTGGGTTCTTGGAACAACAGTCTGTTGAGCTACTCAAGAGACTTCAGAAAGTTATGGACAGTAACGTTATAACAGCTGGTTCTAATGAGTTTGTTTTTAGAAGAATAAGATTTGCTATTCAGAAAGGACTTGTGGTGCAGCTTGTTGCACACTTGTTATAATTATTTGTAAAATTCGTTATCATTCATTATCAATAAAATTTCCACTTAAAAAAAAATCTTTTATTCAAAGAGTATAATAATACAAAAAAAAAAAAAAAAATTATTGATAGAGTATAAACTACAAAAAAAAAAAAAAAAAAAAATGTTGGAGACATGATCATGTTATAGACATTTTGTGTGATGCATTTTGGAGGGTTGGGGTATAAGTGAAGAAAGAGGCTTTCTTACTGATCTGAATGAGGGATGATCGACACTTTAGTCTGCAGATGTCTTGATTTACAGTTGGTCCGAGAGAAAACATGCATGTGTTGATGTAATTGGAGTCTCTCCGTTGGTAGGGTTGGGGAATGGTGACTTTGAGGTGTGAGAAGTTGCTAAGATAGCAACAACAGGGAAGATGGAGAAGCAAGGGAAAGCTTGTAGGGCTAACCAGCATTGTTATATTCCATTCGGTTTAGCTTTTTGGGTTTTGAAACAACGATCTGTTGAGCTACTTAAGAGACTTGAGAAAGTTATGGACAATAACGTTATGGCCAAATTGGTTCTAACGAGTTTGTTTTAGAAGGAAAAGATTTGCTATTCAGAAAGGACTTGCGATGCAACATGTTGCACGCTTGTCATAATTATTTGTAAAATTCGTTTCCATTCATTATCAATAAAATTTCCACATAAAAAAAAATCTTTTATTCAAAGCGTATAATACTACCCAAAAAAAAAAAAATATTGATAGAGAACTACAAATACAAAAAAAAAAAAAAATGTTGGAGACGTGATCATATTTGAGACATTTTGCATGATGCATTTTGGAGGGCTGGGGTACAAGTGAAGAAAGAGGCTTTCTTACGGATCCGAATGAGGGATGATCGACACTTCGGCCAGCGGATGTCTTGATTTACAGTTGGTCTGAGAGAAAATATGCATGTGTTGATGTAATTTGAGTCTCTCCGTTAGTGGGGTTGGGGAATGATGGCTTTGAGATGGGAGAAGTTGCTAAGATGGCAGCAATAGGGAAGATGGAGAAGCATGGGAAAGCCTGTACGACTAACCAGCATTGTTATATTCCGTTCAGTTTCGCAACTTTTGGGTTCTTTGAAGAACAGTCTGTTGAGCTACTCAAGAGACTTCAGAAAGTTATGCACAGTAACGTTATGACAGCTAGTTCTAACGAGTTTGTTTTTAGAAGGATAAGATTTGCTATTCAGAAAGGACTTGCGACGCAGTTTGTTGCACGCTTGTCATAATTATTTGTAAAATTTACTATCATTCATTATCAATAAAATTTCCACTTAAAAAAAAAATCTTTTATTCAAAGAGTATAATACTACAAAAAAATAAAATAAATAATGATAGAATATAAACTACAAATCCAAAAAAAAAAAAAAAAAAAAAAAAAAAAAAAAATTATTGAAAAAGTATAAACTACAAATCCAAAAAAAAAGAAAAAAAGTGTTGGAGACGTGATCATGTTTGAGACATTTTGCGTGATGCATTTTGGAGGGCTAGGGTACAAGCGAAGAAAGAGGCTTTCTTAGTGATCCGAATGAGGGATGATCGACACTTCGGCCTACGGATGTCTTGATTTACAGTTGGTTCGAGAATAAACATGCATGTGTTGATGTAATTAGAGTCCCTCCATTGGTAGGGTTGAGGAATGGGGACTTTGAGGTGAGAGTAGGTGCTAAGAAGGCAGCAAGAGGGAAGATGGAGAAACATGGGGAAGCTTGTAGGGCTAACCGGCATTGTTTTATTCCATTAAGTTTCGACACTTTTGGGTTTCTGGAACAACAGTCTATTGAGCTACTCAAATTGCCGGTATGATTGCCTAACATATCTCAGATCACCTTTTTTTTGAACTGGATAGGATTAATTGAGAATTACTTGAATGCTAGCATCTTTTAAGTTTTTGTACATCGTTTCATTCTTTATCAATAAAACCACCACTAAAAAAATCTTTTATAACAAAAACTATTTATTGATAGAGTAAATATAATAAAAAAAAAAAAAAAATGGATTCTACAAATCTAAAAAAAAAAAAAAAAAAGTTGGAGACGTCATGTATAGCTTTTGCGTTGTGGATTTGAGCGAATGGATATTGCAGATCCTTGATTTGCGTGAGGAAATAGACATCCATGTGTAGATGTTGATTTTATAGTTGGGGAATGGTGGCTTCAATTTGAGATCTAACAAGGGAGGGAAGATGGACTTTCCTTCGATTCCCGCATTGAATTGGAAATTTTGAAATAAGATTTTCTATAAGTTTTATTTTAGTGTTTTGTCTTTCATATTTTACTAAGTTGTTCACTTATGATTATCTTTCAATGTTGAAATCTTATTTCTTTTACATGTTCCCAAAAAAATAAATAAAAATAATAATATATATATATATATATTCGAAGAGTATAATATACAAAAAAAAAGAAAAAAAAAACGGGAATAAAAAAATTCATTTAGAGATATACTCTAACTTAGATAAAATTTGTTGTTCACTTTTAAAAAATAACTAACGGTCAAAAAATGTATAGTTTTTGCAATCATCATTTGTCAAAGTTAAAATTGTCAAACATGTTGAATTTTTGTAGAGATGTTCCTTATGATTAGTAGTTCAAATCCACAAAAAATGAGGTTTTAAATCAGTGAGCATAGGCTTTAATTTCTGGATTTTTTTTCACTGTTGTTGGTAAATTTTTAGGTGTGACTTTGGAACCCCTCTTGAAAGTTTTATTTAATTTGTCATTTGAATACCTTAAGATTATGGTTAGAATACCTGTACACTTTCAATCCTTTTGTATACGGGATGATTGACCTTGAAATTGTATTGGAATAAAGAAAAACATTTACATTAATTTGTTTGTGAGGTGTTGCTAATTACCGATTATTTACAATAAAACATTTATGAGTATTACTCAGTGCCTTGCTTCTGTAATTGGTCACCGCATTGTTAGCCTATTCTTTCCAAGATAGATGATTCATTTACACAGTCATACCTTTTTTCTAAATGAAGCATTTCTAGACGTTGGATCTGAAAATTTGTACTCAATATTTATTTTATGAAAAAGTTTGATTTCAGTTGCGCATAACTTTACCATGTTACGTTGCAAATGCCACAGGAGGGTCTTAGGCCTAGGCGGGATCCTTGGGATTAGACATCAAGCTAAACTTTGCATTGGGTGTCGGTTTGTTTCTAATTGCCGGTATCATTGCCTAACATCTCTCAGATCACCTTATTTCTTGAACTGTCATAATTAATCAAGACTGCAATGCCAGCATCTTTTAAGTTGTTGTACATCAGCTTCTCTTATAACACCACCACTAAAGATAACAAAAACATTATTGAAGTAAATATAGCTGAAGGGAATGGATTCTCACGAAGGTGAAACGTGGATAGCTTTGTTGTGATCTTGAGAGGGAAGATGACAATGTTTGAACGAGGATATTGCAGTCCTTGGTGCGTGAGGAATAGACATCCGGTGTAGTTGATTTTATAGTACTGAGTTAATTTGAGATCGAATAAGGGATGGCGACTTTCCTTCGATTCCCGTTGAATTGGTAATTTGGAAATAAGATTTACTGTAAGTTTTATTTTAGTGTTTTGTCTTTTATATTTGACTAAGTTGTTCACTTAGGATTATCTTTCAATGCTGCAATCTTATTTCTTTTACATGTTCAAAAAAAAATTTTTTTTTTTTTTTTTTTTTATTTGAAGAGTATAATATACAAAAAAAAAAAAAAAAAAAAAAAAAAAAAAAAAAAATCATTTAGAGATATACTCTAACTTAGATAAAATTTGTTGTCCACTTTTGAAACATATCTAACGGTAAAAAAATGTCTAGTTTTTGCAATCATCATTTGTCAAAGTTAAAAATTGTCAAACATGTTGAATTTTTGTAGAGATGTTACTTATGGTTAGTTGTTCAAATCGACAAAAAATGAGTTTTTAAATCAGTGAGCATATGCTTTAATTTCTGGATTTTTTTTCACTGTTGTTGGTAAATTTTTAGGTGTGACTTCGGAACCACTTTCGAAAGTTTTATTTAATTTGTCATTTGAATACCTTAAGATTATGGTTAGAATACCTGTACACTTTCAATTCTTTTGTATATGGGATGATTGACCTTGAAATTGTATTGGAATAAAGAAAAAACATTTACATTAATTTGTTTGTGAGGTGTTGCTAATTACCGATTATTTACAATAAAACATTTATGAGTATTACTTTCGATTGCCTTGCTTCAGAATTGGTCACCGCATTGTCGATCTATTCTTTCCAAGATAGATGATTCATTTACACAGTCATAACTTTTTTCTAAATTAAGCATTTCTAAACGTTGCATCGGAAAATTTGTACTCAATATTTATTTTATAAAAAAGTTTGATTTAAGTTGTGCATAACTTTACCATGTTACGTTGCAAATGCCACAGGAGGGTCTTAGGCCTAGGCGGGATCCTTGGGATTAGACATCAAGCTAAACTTTGCATTGGATGTCGGTTTGTTTCTAATTGTCGGTATCATTGCCTAACATCTCTCAGCTCACCTTATTTCTTGAACTGTCATAATTAATAAAGACTGCAATGCCAGCATCTCTTAAGTTGTTGTACATCAGCTTTTCTTAAAACACCACCACTAAAGATAATAAAAAGATTCTTGAAGTAAATATAAAAAAAAAGGAATGAATTCTCTCGAAGGTGCAACGTGTATAGCTTTGTTGTGATCTTGAGAGAGAAGATGACAATGTTTGAACAAGGATATTGCAGTCCTTGGTGCGTGAGGAATAGACATCTGGTGTAGTTGATTTTGTAGTATTGAGTTATTTTGAGATCGAATAATGGATGGTGACTTTCCTTCGATTCTCGTTGAATTGGTAATTTGAAAATATGTTTTACTGTAAGTTTTATTTTAGTGTTTTGTCTTTTATATTTGACTAAGTTGTTCACGTAGGATTATCTTTCAATGCTACAATCTTATTTCTTTTACATGTTCTCAAAACATTTTTCTTTTATTTGAAGAGTATAATATACAAAAAAAAAAAAAAAAATTAAAAAATTAAAAAAAAAAAAAATCATTTAGATATATACTCTAACTTAGATAAAATTTGTTGTCCACTTTTGAAACATATCTAACGGTAAAAAAAATGTCTAGTTTTTGCAATCATCATTTGTCAAAGTTAAAAATTGTCAAACATGTTGAATTTTTGTAGAGATGTTCCTTATGGTTAGTTGTTCAAATCGACAAAAAATGAGGTTTTAAATCAGTGAGCATAGGCTTTAATTTCTGGATTTTTTTTCACTGTTGTTGGTAAATTTTTAGGTGTGACTTCGGAACCACTTTCGAAAGTTTTATTTAATTTGTCATTTGAATACCTTAAGATTATGGTTAGAATACCTGTACACTTTCAATTCTTTTGTATATGGGATGATTGACCTTGAAATTGTATTGGAATAAAGAAAAACATTTACATTAATTTGTTTGTGAGGTGTTGCTAATTACCGATTATTTACAATAAAACATTTATGAGTATTACTCAGTGCCTTGCATCTGTAATTGGTCACCGCATTGTCAGTCTATTCTTTCCAAGATAGATGATTCATTTACACAGTCATAACTTTTTTTCTAAATTAAGCATTTCTAAACGTTGCATCGGAAAATTTGTACTCAATATTTATTTTATGAAAACGTTTGATTTAAGTTGCGCATAACTTTACCATGTTACGTTGCAAATGCCACAGGAGGGTCTTAGGCCTAGGCGGGATCCTTGGGATTAGACATCAAGCTAAACTTTGCATTGGATGTCGGTTTGTTTCTAATTGCCGGTATCATTGCCTAACATATCTCAGATCACCTTATTTCTTGAACTGTCATAATTAATAAAGACTGCAATGCCAGCATCTTTTAAGTTGTTGTACATCAGCTTCTCTTATAACACCACCACTAAAGATAACAAAAAGATTCTTGAAGTAAATATAACTGAAGGGAATGGATTCTCTCGAAGGTGCAACGTGTATAGCTTTGTTGTGATCTTGAGAGGGAAGATGACAATGTTTGAATGAGGATATTGCAGTCCTTGGTGCGTGAGGAATAGACATCCGGTGTAGTTGATTTTATAGTACTGAGTTAATCTGAGATCGAATAAGGGATGACGACTTTCCTTCGATCCCCGTTGAATTGGAAATTTGGAAATAAGATTTACTATAAGTTTTATTTTAGTGTTTTGTCTTTCATATTTGACTAAGTTGTTCACTTAGGATTATCTTTCAATGTTGAAATGTTATTTCTTTTACATGTTCTCAAAAAAAAAAAAAATTTTTTTTTTTTTTTATTCGATATCATTGGATGTCGGTTTGTTTCTAATTGTCGGTATCATTGCCTAACATCTCTCAGCTCACCTTATTTCTTGAACTGTCATAATTAATAAAGACTGCAATGCCAGCATCTCTTAAGTTGTTGTACATCAGCATTTCTTAAAACACCACCACTAAAGATAATAAAAAGATTCTTGAAATAAATATAACTGAAGGGAATGAATTCTCTCGAAGGTGCAACGTGTATAGCTTTGTTATGATCTTGAGAGAGAAGATGGCAATGTTTGAACAAGGATATTGCAGTCCTTGGTGCGTGAGGAATAGACATCTGGTGTAGTTGATTTTGTAGTACTGAGTTATTTTGAGATCGAATAATGGATGGTGACTTTCCTTCGATTCCCGTTGAATTGGTAATTTGAAAATAAGTTTTACTGTAAGTTTTATTTTAGTGTTTTGTCTTTTATATTTGACTAAGTTGTTCACTTAGGATTATCTTTCAATGCTGCAATTTTTTTTTTTTTTTTTTGAAGAGTATAATAAACAAAAAAGGAAAAAAAAAAATCATTTAGAGATATACTCTAACTTAGATAAAATTTGTTGTCCACTTTTGAAACATATCTAACGGTAAAAAAATGTCTAGTTTTAGCAATCATCATTTGTCAAAGTTAAAAATTGTCAAACATGTTGAATTTTTGTAGAGATGTTCCTTATGGTTAGTTGTTCAAATCGACAAAAAATGAGGTTTTAAATCAGTGAGCATAGGCTTTAATTTCTGGATTTTTTTTCACTGTTGTTGGTAAATTTTTAGGTATGACTTCGGAACAACTTTCGAAAGTTTTATTTAATTTGTCATTTGAATACCTTAAGATTATGGTTAGAATACCTGTACACTTTCAATTCTTTTGTATATGGGATGATTGACCTTGAAATTGTATTGGAATAAAGAAAAACATTTACATTAATTTGTTTGTGAGGTGTTGCTAATTACCCGATTATTTACAATAAAACATTTATGAGTATTACTTTCGATTGCCTTGCTTCGTAATTGGTCACCGCATTGTCAGTCTATTCTTTCCAAGATAGATGATTCATTTACACAGTCATAACTTTTTTCTAAATTAAGCATTTCTAAACGTTGCATCGGAAAATTTGTACTCAATATTTATTTTATGAAAACGTTTGATTTAAGTTAGCGCGTACTTTACCATGTTACGTTGCAAATGCCACTGGAGGGTCTTAGGCCTAGGCGGGATCCTTGGGATTAGACATCAAGCTAAACTTTGCATTGGATGTCGGTTTGTTTCTAATTGCTGGTATCATTGCCTAACATATCTCAGATCACCTTATTTCTTGAACTGTCATAATTAATAAAGACTGCAATGCCAGCATCTTTTAAGTTGTTGTACATCAGCTTCTCTTATAACACCACCACTAAAGATAACAAAAAGATTCTTGAAGTAAATATAACTGAAGGGAATGGATTCTCTCGAAGGTGCAACGTGTATAGCTTTGTTTTGATCTTGAGAGGGAAGATGACAATGTTAGCCCGAGGATATTGCAGTCCTTGGTGCGTGAGGAATAGACATCCGGTGTAGTTGATTTTATAGTACTGAGTTAATCTGAGATCGAATAAGGGATGGCGACTTTCCTTCGATCCCCGTTGAATTGGAAATTTGGAAATAAGATTTACTATAAGTTTTATTTTAGTGTTTTGTCTTTCATATTTTACTAAGTTGTTCACTTAGGATTATCTTTCAATGTTGAAATGTTATTTCTTTTACATGTTCTCAAAAAAAAAAAAAAAAAAAAAAAAAAAAAACTTTATTCGAAGAGTATAACACACAAAAAAAAAAAAAAAAACGGTTTTTTTTTTTTTTTTTTTTTTTTGTAAAAATTCATTTAGAGATATACTCTAACTTAGATAAAATTTGTTGTCCACTTTAAAAAATAACTAACGGTCAAAAAATGTCTAGTTTTTGCAATCATCATTTGTCAAAGTTAAAAATTGTCAAACATATTGAATTTTTGTAGAGATGTTCATTATGGTTAGATGTTCAAATCCACAAAAAATGAGGTTTTAAATCAGTGAGCATAGGCTTTAATTTCTGGATTTTTTTTCACTGTTGTTGGTAAATATTTAGGTGTGACTTCGGAACCACTTTCGAAAGTTTTATTTAATTTGTCACTTGAATACCTTAAGATTATGGTTAGAATACCTGTACACTTTCAATTCTTTTGTATATGGGATGATTGACCTTGAAATTTTATTGGAATAAAGAAAAACATTTACATTAATTTGTTTGTGAGGTGTTGCCAATTACCGATAATGTACAATAAAACATTTATGAGTATTATTCAGTGCCTTGCTTCTGTAATTGGTCACCGCATTGTCAGTCTATTCTTTCCAAGATAGATGATTCATTTACATAGTCATAACTTTTTTCTAAATTAAGCATTTCTAGACGGTTGATCGGAAAATTTGTACTCAATATTTATTTTATGAAAAAGTTTGATTTAAGTTGCGCATAACTTTACCATGCTACGTTGCAAATGCCACAGGAGGATCTTAGGCCTCGGCGGGATCCTTGGGATTAGACATCAAGCTAAATTTTGCATTGGGTGTCGGTTTGTTTCTAATTGCCGGTATCATTGCCTAATATCTCTCAGATCACCTTATTTCTTGAACTGTCATAATTAATCAAGACTGCAATGCCAGCATCTTTTAAGTTGTTGTACATCAGCTTCTCTTATAACACCACCTCTAAAGATAACAAAAAGATTCTTGAAGTAAATATAACTGAAGGGAATGGATTCTCTCGAAGGTGCAACGTGTATAGCTTTGTTGTGATCTTGAGAGGGAAGATGGCAATGTTTGAACGAGGATATTGCAGTCCTTGGTGCGTGAGGAATAGACATCCGGTGCAGTTGATTTTATAGTACTGAGTCAATTTGAGTTTGAATAAGGGATGGCGACTTTCCTTCGATTCCCGTTGAATTGGAAATTTGGAAATAAGATTTACTATAAGTTTTATTTTAGTGTTTTGTCTTTCATATTTTACTAAGTTGTTCACTTAGGATTATCTTTCAATGTTGAAATGTTATTTGTTTAACATGTTCTCAAAAAAAAAAAAAAATTTTTATAAATACATAAATACAAAAAAAAAAAAAAAAACAGGATTTTTTTTTTTTTTTTTTGAAATTTTATTGATAATGATATGGAATTTTACAAATAATTAGGACAAGCGTGCAACAAAAGGCTGCGCCAAGAAGTCCTTTCCGAATAGCAAATCCTATTCTTCAAAACAAACTCGTTAGAGCCAATTTGTCATAACATTATTGTGCATAACTTTCTCAAGTCTCTTGAAAGCTCAACCGGTGTTGTTCCAAGAAACCCGAAAGTGTCGAAAACTAAACGGAATGAAACAATCTTTGGTTAGCCGTGCAAGCTTCCTCATGCTTCTCCATCTTCCCTGCCCATTGCTTTCTCTTAGCTTTGCTCCCCACCTCAAAGACTCCATTCCCAAGCCCTACCAACGGAGAGGCTCGGTTACATCAACACATGCATGTCTCCCCTCCGGACCAGATATCAATATATCCGCTAGTCGAAGTGTGGATCTTCCCTCATTCGGATCGGTGAGAAAAAATCACGGAGCTTCCTTCTTCACTTGTACCCCACCCTCCCAAAATGCATCACATAAAATATCTACGACATGATCATGTGGGTATTTGAAACCTGGAAAATATCTACGATTGTCTTTGCATGGTCTCCAAAAGCATCTAGTCTACTCTTTTTTTTTGCGCGGGCATAGACCACCCTCGAAGTACAAAGGAATCATGAGGCGATGCACCGAGAATAGAACGATACTCCATCGGCGACATATCTTTCCAAGTCCCTCCATCGAATAGCAAGTAGAAAGTCGCTTGTGTTACGACTGCAAGCATCCAATGACTGCTTCGACGGCGAGATAACCTGAAACTCCCTCTCAAGACCAGCGATCTTACTATAGACGCTTCCGCCAAAACTTTTGTGGTTTTGAGGGGCGGTAGCATTCCCACCATAGAACTCTGGAGGTCAAAATCGGGTAGACAAAGACTTCATTGCTTTGCTAGCCACATCAAGAATCTCATCCAAGGCATCGCCCACAACTCCTAAGAATGTGGTTACGGCTTCGGGCGTCGACAACGGGAGGCCACAAAAGCAAAAGTAGAGACATCGGTGGCACAATAAATACCTAACCCACTGAAGCGTAATGGGAGTGTCGATAAACGCCAACGCAAATCACCGAAGTTAGGACCATCGAAAACCATGATGCCACGGAGAACAACTGGCGGAGTTGCCGATCAAACGTCTTAGTTGCCTCTCTAAAAGGGATGGTGGACAAAGTCACGAATCGCCAAATACCAACTTAGAGAGCCCAAAGAAAGCACGCGTAAGAGAGCTAACTCACATGCGTGGATCGTCTAATATAGCTAAGCGGTCCATCAAAGTCACAACCTTTTTCAACACGCCACTTGCAAGCAAGGCCCACGACAAAGGATGGATCGATCTTGGGCGATTGCACCTCCAAGCAACGACTCCTGGCGAGGGCCGGACAAATCCGAAGGAAAGAGACCGAGGAGTGGAAGCGGCGTGGATCGATGATGGCCAAAATAGCTCGTTTTAGCCACATTAAGAACGATCCATAAGAAGGTCCTTCTTCTGAATCATACTCAAAGCTGTCGCCACATTACGTATCTCCAATCGAGTCCCATCATCTAGATACCACGCGTAGCAACAACGACAAGTGGATTTGGATCCATGAATCGGGGATGCAACACCACGGTGCAAATAGAAGGGGACCCGAAATGGTGCCTTCTTTGGACCCCAATGCTTGAGACCATATGTAGCTATCCCCCATATATAACCTCGCGCGGGTTGACAATACAAGTACTCAACCTGCCCTTAGTCAGGCAACGGATACGAACCTCTCTCAACATAGTAGTCCGATCAACCATGTTAAAGGCGTTAAAAAATCTACAAAGCGATCATCGAAGAGGTCGCATCCATTGTTAGCATACACTATCGCGGTTGGCGGCGTGCAAAATCGCCTGGCATACCACCGAAACACCAACCCCATACTGAAAATCCTGCAAGTATCCTACCACATCTTGGGAAACTCCTTTCATTGCAATCTTGGAGACCAAACGGCAAAACCATCCCCACGGCTATAGGGGCCGAATACTATTATCCGGCGAAGTGGAGTAAAGCGGAGCACTCGCAATGAATTCAATAACGGGTTGTGGACATCGTCCACTGTACCAAAGATTCACCACGGGTCAATGCATCTAGCAAATCGGGCGATATAGGCTGCTGCGGCCCTCGTAGCATCCAACAAATCTTTGAGCTTCGAAGACCATCCGACCACAAAAGTACCCTTTGGAAATGACCAAATACATGACGGTAGGGCATCTCTCTCTACCACTAAAAGAGGCTCAACAAAGCGAAATGTCGGTCTCACGGTGGTTGTCGCGTCGGTGTTTCTCCTCAATGCACATATAGTCTCTGGTATTGGAGGCAACTCCTGGCGATGATAACACTTTGACCGCTGCAACAAAATGTCCATCGGCAACTTTACGTAAACAAATGACGCACATTCCGAGTGGAGGCAGATTTCTGGTCGGCTTTGGGCCCGAAGGAGACTCTTTCTGGGACTCTAAGAGACGAAACATCCCGCCGGGCTCATTCCATGTCGTCAAAGCATGGAGAATCTGTTTTCTTTGAAAGTTTTTCCTCGTGCGAGCGGCGTTCACGGCGATTACGTGGTCGGAAAACTTGCGAGTCAAACGCGGCAAGAGGAGGAGACGAACCCAAGACATAACCGAACTAGGATCGGTTGTAATATCCCGAGAGCTGATTTCATATTACACTGAAAATGCCAATCGACAAAACGCGTGGTATACTTTTCACGGTTCGGAAAGGTATCACGAAATGCATTATCGATAATTTCTCATTAAGAGAAGAAGGACAACAAAGCGGATCGGGGGTATCACCAACACCCTGCGTATGCGTGGATGCAAGATCTGTAGTGTCGGGCTTAGGAGGTATACTGTGGTATGCCCACAATGAAACATGGGGATTCCCCACTCTCCAACAAAATAGGTGGTGGTATGATAGCATCGGATGGCTGCGGTATACCAAATGCGTGGATACCCGGACAACGACCACACATCCATTTGTCTATAGACTTTAAGGAATTCTCCAATAACAAATACAAATCACAATCATCCTTAAGTTCATCCCGGTACCCTATCAATACTCGGTGACAACCTACGTGTTGTTTATCAAAATCGTGAGAAAGTAGGGAATAGTAAAGCCATTATTTAATTAACCCCATTAGTGCATCCATGACGATCACGGAAAGGGCAATGAACACGTTTCTTAAGAGGCGGGACAATAATAGAACCGGAAGAAACAACTTTCTTCTTTCTCATATCCAAATCAACAACAACTCAACAAAACCAAATCCAATCAAACAAAACCCAACATAAGCTAATCCCCGATCCTGTCAAGAAAACTACAAATTCCACACCTCATCCCATCAACACACAAAACCCTAAAACCAAAACCTCTCCAACAGAAAATTTTATCTCGGCAAACCACAAAACCCAACGAATGAGTTCACCAAGGCAACCCAAACCTAACGAACCTAATGCAAGTCCTTTCCTACCCCAAACCACCCCGAATCAGTTGCGGGAGGTAGTGGTAGAATCCAACAAAAATGATAAAGCTCCTCGAGTGTTTGGCGGTGGGGATATAAACGGTGTGGCAATAGTGTGGCTGATGAGGAAGGAGGGTAGTGATTATCTTGGTGGTGATGGTGTTCGCGGTGATGAGGAGGATTGGTTATGGACGGGAAGCCGAGTACAAATCAAAATCGGTCTTGCTGGTTTTGGCTTTTGGAAGGTGGCGGTGGAAGCAACAATATTCTTGCTGATGGGAGGAGGTGGTCGGGGGTTGTGGTAGTGATTTGGAAGGTGATTCGGCGGTGGTCTTGGTGGCGGGCGAGGTGATGGTGATCTGTGGCAGCAAGGTTTGGTTTAAATCGGTGGAAGAAGAGGGTGGAGGAGTAATGGTGTTGGTGGCAGCTGGTGCTGGTGGGAGGTGGTTGAGAAGAAGGTTGAGTCGCTGAAGACCAGTTGGGATTAGGGGGGGGGACGGTGGTGGTGGTTGTAGGCGGTGGTCGGGTTTCCAGATCTGGAGTTTAAACGAGGCGGTTGTGGTGGCAGCAATGAAGTGCCATGTCAGGTGGTCTATGGGGGCGGCGGTGGGAGGTGGTGGCGAGGGTGTGGGCAGCCTGGCCAGGTCTTTTCTTGAAGGGGAAGAAGAAGGTCGGGAAGAAGAAGGTGAAACGATGGCGATTTTTTTTTTTTTATTTTTAAGTTTTTCGTTTTAGATATACTCTAACTGAGATAAAATTTGTTGTCCACTTTTAAAAAATAATTAATGGTAAAAAAATGTCTAGTTTTTGCAATCATCATTTGTCAAAGTTAAAAATTGTCAAACATGTTGAATTTTTGTAGAGATGTTCCTTATGGTTAGTAGTTCAAATCCACAAAAAATGAGGTTTTAAATCAGTGAGCATAGGCTTTAATTTATGGATTATTTTTCACTGTTGTTGGTAAATTTTTAGGTGTGACTTCGGAACCACTTTCGAAAGTTTTATTTAATTTGTCATTTGAATATCTTAAGATTATGGTTAGAATACCTGTACACTTTCAATCCTTTTGTATATGGGATGATTGACCTTGAAATTGTATTGGAATAAAGAAAAACATTTACATTAATTTGTTTGTGAGGTGTTGCTAATTACCGATTATTTACAATAAAACATTTATGAGTATTACTCAGTGCCTTGCTTCTGAAATTGGTCACCGCATTGTTAGCCTATTCTTTCCAAGATAGATGATTCATTTGTACAGTCATAACTTTTTTCTATATGAAGCATTTCTAGACGTTGGATCTGAAAATTTGTACTCAATATTTATTTTATGAAAAAGTTTGATTTAAGTTGCGCATAACTTTACCTTGTTACGTTGCAAATGCCAAAGGAGGGTCTTAGGCCTAGGCGGGATCCTTGGGATTAGACATCAAGCTAAACTTTGCATTGGGTGTCGGTTTGTTTCTAATTGCCGGTATCATTGCCTAACATATCTCAGATCACCTTATTTCTTGTACTGTCATAATTAATCAAGACTGGAATGCCAGCATCTTTTAAGTTGTTGTAAATCAGCTTCTCTTATAACACCACCACTAAAGATAACAAAAAGATTCTTGAAGTAAATATAACTGAAGGGAATGGATTCTCTCGAAGGTGCAACGTGTATAGCTTTGTTGTGATCTTGAGAGGGAAGATGACAATGTTTGAATGAGGATATTGCAGTCCTTGGTGCGTGAGGAATAGACATCCGGTGTAGTTGATTTTATAGTACTAAGTTAATCTGAGATCGAATAAGGGATGGCGACTTTCCTTCGATCCCCGTTGAATTGGAAATTTGGAAATAAGATTTACTATAAGTTTTATTTTAGTGTTTTGTCTTTCATATTTTACTAAGTTGTTCACTTAGGATTATCTTTCAATGTTGAAATGTTATTTCTTTTACATGTTCTCAAAAAAAAAAAAAAAAAAAAAAAAAAAAAAAAAAAACTTTTATTCGAAGAGTATAACACACAAAAATAAGAAAAAAAAAAAAAGTGATTTTTTTTTTGTAAAAATTCATTTAGAGATATACTCTAACTTAGATAAAATTTGTTGTCCACTTTAAAAAAATAACTAACGGTCAAAAAATGTCTAGTTTTTGCAATCATCATTTGTCAAAGTTAAAAATTGTCAAACATGTTGAATTTTTGTATAGATGTTCCTTATGGTTAGTAGTTCAAATCCACAAAAAATTAGGTTTTAAATCACTGAGCATAGACTTTAATTTATGGATTTTTTTCACTGTTGTTGGTAAATTTTTAGGTGTGACTTTGGAACCCCTCTTGAAAGTTTTATTTAATTTGTCATTTGAATACCTTAAGATTATGGTTAGAATACCTGTACACTTTCAATCCTTTTGTATATGGGATGATTGACCTTGAAATGTTATTGGAAAATAAAGAAAAACATTTACATTAATTTGTTTGTGAGGTGTTGCTAATTACCGATTATTTATAATAAAACATTTATGAGTATTACTCAGTGCCTTGCTTCTGTAATTGGTCACCGCATTGTCAGTCTATTGTTTCCAAGATAGATGATTCATTTACATAGTCATAACTTTTTTCTAAATTAAGCATTTCTAGACGGTTGATCGGAAAATTTGTACTCAATATTTATTTTATGAAAAAGTTTGATTTAAGTTGCGCATAACTTTACCATGCTACGTTGCAAATGCCACAGGAGGATCTTAGGCCTCGGCGGGATCCTTGGGATTAGACATCAAGCTAAATTTTGCATTGGGTGTCGGTTTGTTTCTAATTGCCGGTATCATTGCCTAATATCTCTCAGATCACCTTATTTCTTGAACTGTCATAATTAATCAAGACTGCAATGCCAGCATCTTTTAAGTTGTTGTACATCAGCTTCTCTTATAACACCACCTCTAAAGATAACAAAAAGATTCTTGAAGTAAATATAACTGAAGGGAATGGATTCTCTCGAAGGTGTAACGTGTATAACTTTATTGTCATCTCTAGAGGGCAGATGACAATGTATGAATGAGGATATTGCAGTCCTTGGTGCGTGAGGAATAGGCATCCAGTGTAGTTGATTTTATAGTACTGAGTTAATTTGAGATCGATTAAGGGATGGCGACTTTCCTTCGATTCCCGTTGAATTGGAAATTTGGAAATAAGATTTACTATAAGTTTTATTTTAGTGTTTTGTCTTTCATATTTTACTAAGTTGTTCACTTAGGATTATCTTTCAATGTTGAAATGTTATTTCTTTTACATGTTCTCAAAAAAAAAAAAAAAAAAAAAAAAATTCAAAAAAAATAGTATAATACACAAAAAAAAGAAAAAAAAAAAAACGATTTTTTATTGTAAAAAATTCGATTTAGAGGTATACTCTAACTTAGATAAAATTTGTTGTCCACTTTTAAAAAATAACTAGTGGTCAAAAATGTCTAGTTTTTGCAATCATCATTTGTCAAAGTTAAAAATTGTCAAACATGTTGAATTTTTGTAGAGATGTTCCTTATGGTTAGTAGTTCAAATCCACAAAAAATGAGGTTTTAAATCAGTGAGCATAGGCTTTAATTTATGGATTTTTTTCACCTGTTGTTGGTAAATTTTTAGGTGTGACTTTGGAACCCCTCTTGAAAGTTTTTTTTAATTTGTCATTTGAATACCTTAAGATTATGGTTAGAATACCTGTACACTTTCAATCCTTTTGTATATGGGATGATTGACCTTGAAATTGTATTGGAATATAGAAAAACATTTACATTAATTTGTTTGTGAGGTGTTGCTAATTACCGATTATTTACAATAAAACATTTATGAGTATTACTCAGTGCCTTGCTTCTGTAATTGGTCATCGCATTGTCAGTCTATTCTTTCCAAGATAGATGATTCATTTACACAGTCATAACTTTTTTCTAAATTAAGCATTTCTAGACGTTGCATCGGAAAATTTGCACTCAATATTTATTTTATGAAAAACCTTGATTTAAAAAAAAAATAACTTTACCATGTTACGTTGCAAATGCCACAAAGGGTCTTAGGCCTAAACGGGATCCTTGGGATTAGACATCAAGCTAAACTTTGCATTGGATGTCGGGTTTTTCTAATTAACTTTTATCATTACCTAACATCTCTCGGCTCACCTTATTTCTTGAACTATCATAATTAATCAAAACACGCAATGCCATCATCTCTTAAGTTGTTGTACATCACTTTTCTTAAAACACCACCACTAAAGATAACAAAAAATTCTTTGAAGTAAATATAACCTGAAGGGAATGAATTCTCTCCGAAGGTCTTGCGTGTATAGCTTTGTTGTGATCTTGAGAGAGAAGATGGCAATGTTTGAACAAGGATATTGCAGTCCTTGGTGCGTGAGGAATAGACATCTGGTGTAGTTGATTTTGTAGTACTGAGTTAATTTGAGATCGAATAAGGGATGGTGACTTTCCTTCGATTCCCGTTGAATTGGAAATTTGAAAATAAGTTTTACTGTAAGTTTTATTTTAGTGTTTTGTCTTTTATATTTGACTAAGTTGTCCACTTAGGATTATCTTTCAATGTTGCAATCTTATTTCTTTTACATGTTCTAATTTTTTTTTTTTTTTGAAGAGTATAATATACAAAAAAAAAGAAGGAAAAAAAATTAAAAAAAAAAAATCATTTAGAAATACACTCTAACTTTGATAAAATTTGTTGTGCACTTTTGAAACATATCTAACGGTAAAAAAATGTCTAGTTTTTGCAATCATCATTTGTCAAAGTTAAAAATTGTCAAACATGTTGAATTTTTGTAGAGATGTTCCTTATGGTTAGATGTTCAAATCCACAAAAAATGAGGTTTTAAATCAGTGAGCATAGGCTTTAATTTCTGGATTTTTTTTCACTGTTGTTGGTAAATTTTTAGGTGTGACTTCGGAACCACTTTCGAAAGTTTTATTTAATTTGTCATTTGAATACCATAAGATTATGGTTAGAATACCTGTACACTTTCAATTCTTTTGTATATGGGATGATTGACCTTGAAATTGTATTGGAATAAAGAAAAACATTTACATTAATTTGTTTGTGAGGTGTTGCTAATTACCGATAATTTACAATAAAACATTTATGAGTATTATTCAGTGCCTTGCTTCTGTAATTGGTCACCGCATTGTCAGTCTATTCTTTCCAAGATAGATGATTCATTTACATAGTCATAACTTTTTTCTAAATTAAGCATTTCTAGACGTTGGATCGGAAAATTTGTACTCAATATTTATTTTATGAAAAAGTTTGATTTAAGTTGCGCATAACTTTACCATGCTACGTTGCAAATGCCACAGGAGGATCTTAGGCCTCGGCGGGATCCTTGGGATTAGACATCAAGCTAAATTTTGCATTGGGTGTCGGTTTGTTTCTAATTGCCGGTATCATTGCCTAATATCTCTCAGATCACCTTATTTCTTGAACTGTCATAATTAATCAAGACTACAATGCCAGCATCTTTTAAGTTGTTGTACATCAGCTTCTCTTATAACACCACCTCTAAAGATAACAAAAAGATTCTTGAAGTAAATATAACCTAAGGGAATGGATTTTGTCGAGAAGGTGCAAAAGATGTATAGCTTTGTTGTGATCTTGAGAGGGAAGATGACAATGTTTGAATGAGGATATTGCAGTCCTTGGTGCGTGAGAAATAGACATCCGGTGTAGTTGATTTTATAGTACTGAGTTAATCTGAGATCGAATAAGGGATGGCGACTTTCCTTCGATCCCCGTTGAATTGGAAATTTGGAAATAAGATTTACTATAAGTTTTATTTTAGTGTTTTGTCTTTCATATTTTACTAAGTTGTTCACTTAGGATTATCTTTAAATGTTGAAATGTTATTTCTTTTACATGTTCAAAAAAAAAAAAAAAAAAAAAAAAAAAAAACTTTTATTGAAGTATAACACACAAAAATAAAAAAAAAAAACGAGTTTTTTTTGTAAAATTCATTTAGAGATATACTCTAAGTTAGATAAAATTTGTTGTCCACTTTTCAAAAATAACTAACGGTCCAAAAAATGTCTAGTTTTGCAATAATCATTTGTCGTGTTAAAATTGTCAAACATGTTGAATTTTTGTAGAGATGTTCCTTATGGTTAGTAGTTCAAATCCACAAAAAATGAGGATTTAAATCAGTGAGCATAGACTTTAATTTATGGATTTTTTTTCACCGTTGTTGGTAAATTTTTAGGTGTGGCTTCGTAACCACTTTCGAAAGTTTTATTTAATTTGTCATTTGAATACCTTAAGATTATGGTTAGAATACCTGTACACTTTCAATCCTTTTGTATATGGGATGATTGACCTTGAAATGTTATTGGAATAAAGAAAAACATTTACATTAATTTGTTTGTGAGGTGTTGCTAATTACCGATTATTTACAATAAAACATTTATGAGTATTACTTTCGATTGCCTTATACATTGGTCACCCGATTGTTAGCCTATTCTTTCCAAGATAGATGATTCATTTGTACAGTCATAACTTTTTTCTATATGAAGCATTTCTAGACGTTGGATCTGAAAATTTGTACTCAATATTTATTTTATGAAAAAGTTTGATTTAAGTTGTGCATAACTTTACCTTGTTACGTTGCAAATGCCAAAGGAGGGTCTTAGGCCTAGGCGGGATCCTTGGGATTAGACATCAAAACTAAACTTTGCATTGGGTGTCGGTTTGTTTCTAATTGCCAATATCATTTCCTAATATATCTCGATCACCTTTTTTCTTGAACATCATAATTAATCAAAGAATATCATGCCATCATCTTTTAAGTTGTTGTAAAATCAACTTTTCTTATAACACCACCACTAAAGATAACAAAAAGATTCTTGAAGTAAATATAACTGGCGGGAATGGATTCTCGAAGGCGTAACGTGTATAGCTTTGTTGTGATCTTGAGAGAGAAGATGGCAATGTTTGAACAAGGATATTGCAGTCCTTGATGCGTGAGGAATAGACATCCCAGTAGTTGATTTTATAGTACTAAGTTAATCTGGAGATCCCGATAAAAAGGGATGGCGACTTTCCTTCGATCCCGTTGAATTGGAAATTTGGAAATAAGATTTACTATAAGTTTTATTTTAGTGTTTTGTCTTTTCATATTTTTTAAGTTGTTCACTTAGGATTATCTTTCAATGTTGAAATGTTATTTCTTTTACATGTTCTCAAAAAAAAAAAAAAAAAAAAAACTTTTATTCGAAGAGTATAACACACAAAAATAAAAAAAAAAAAAATGGGATTTTTTTTTTTTTTTTGTAAAAATTCATTTAGAGATATACTCTAACTTAGATAAAATTTGTTGTCCACTTTAAAAAAATAACTAACGGTCAAAAAATGTCTAGTTTTTGCAATCATCATTTGTCAAAGTTAAAAATTGTCAAACATGTTGAATTTTTGTAGAGATGTTCCTTATGGTTAGTAGTTCAAATCCACAAAAAATGAGGTTTTAAATCAGTGAGCATAGACTTTTAATTTATCGATTTTTTTTTAATTGTTGGTAAATTTTTTAAGGGTGACTTTGGAACCCCTCTTGAAAGTTTTATTTAATTTGTCATTTGAATACCTTAAGATTATGGTTAATAATACATTTTCAATTTCAATCCTTTTGTATATGGGATGATTGACCTTGAAATGTTATTGGAATAAAGAAAAACATTTACATTAATTTGTTTGTGAGGTGTTGCCAATTACCGATTATTTATAATAAAAACATTTATGAGTA
>NW_028238161.1:0-70158 GCF_015680905.1 Coptis chinensis | reverse complement strand
ACATTATAATTAAGACATCTGCTGGGATAAATATATATAATATGCATATTGTTTTCTAGTTAAAATTTCAAAAAATTTAAAAATATAAATAAATAAGTCCATGCTATACACTTAGGAATATTGGTATTGTTTTCTTTCTACATGCTCTTAACAATCTAGAAGTCTCCGTAGCTTTTGCATCGAAATAATTGTTAGAAACTTAAGTTAATGTGTAGGTAATAATCTTTGCATCTATCTATAAATATATTACATGAGTATCTATGATTGTTAGCGATGAAGTTTAAAATCTAGGCTAGAGTACTTATTCTACAAATCTGTGAGAATATAGCCTAAAAAGCCTTATATGAAGCGAAACATTTGAGAAATGACACAAAGGGAGAAGTAAAATCGGGATAGAAAATCCACCGTCCACTTGCTTGATCACTATTCCATATCCTAAAAAAAGAATTTAGGCCCTTTTGGATCGATATAGCCAGAAATTCAAACCTATGAATTATTTTTAAGCTAGTAAGCCCCATTGAGCCTTTCTTTAGCCTTCCATAAACCACAATTCCTTTACCTGTTACAAAAACAAAACAAAATAAAAAATAAAAAAAAAAAAAAAAAAATCAACCTACCCATTTAGAATGAGTCCGAAAATAGAAAGAAGAAGAAAAACCTATGTAAACAAAAATTAGTTAGTTGCTTGAAAATAAAGAAAAAGAAGTTTCCATCCAAAGAAAAGAAAAATAGAAATAAAATAAAAACTCGAAAAATAGAATAATAGGAGTCAAAAGCGAAAGAAAGAAAAAAAAAAATATGGCTAAGGATGGAACAAAGTGTAGAAGCAAAAGTAAATAGCAAGGTTTTCTCTAGTTACATAATATGAAGACTCTATTATCTCGGACTTGTCCTTTAGAATATCCATTTCCTTCCTTCTTAAACCATCTCCTAATCCCAGTAACACCTAATAAAGACCTCTAGCTTTCAATTAGGAATAGGTTAGTGTGATAGTAAGTGGCGGATGTGTTTGATCGACTCCGATTTCCTATGTGTCATTGAGATTGTAAGGTAAAGTGTGCTTGTACGTATTAACCTTTGGAGAAGCAACTTGAGTGGAAAAATCAGTGTTGTTTCTTGACTATTATTGTGAGAACCTACTTAAGGGCGCTTATTAGAGTTCTCGAAAACAAACCCCGCTAAACATTTTATAGTACTACTTTCATTGTGTATATGTTTATTGTAGATGATAGATTATTATGCATATATTAACTTAGGTTTCTGACTTGGTTATTCTTATTCAATTGCTAGAGAGATGTATAGATAGTTGAGCATGAATAAAGAAACAATAGTTTTATTTTCTTAGTCGGTTGTAGTATAGATGAAGTTTGTGAGTACCTTCACTGGAAAACTCTCACGAGGGTTATAACTTCGTCCACTAGGGAATTCCTAGTGGTTTAAAGGCCTTGTTGCATATGGTCAATGCAATCGCGACTCAGTAAACGAGTAGTTAGAACTCCATTTTTGGTCACTTATTCTATTTTCTCATCTTTGCTTGAGGACAAGCAAAATCTTTGTTTGGGGGTGGTTTGATAAGAGCCCAAAACTGTAGTTTTAACCCCTTAATAATCATCTTTGTTAGACCAATTATGTGAATAATAAGTAAGAGTTAATACTGATTACGTGTTTTTGTGCATTTCAGCTTCAAAGTCCATTATGTAATGAGAAATGTGCCACTTTAGCGAGATAAAGGAGCAAAAGTCGCAGAACTTCGAATGCCATATCTTTGGACTCGGACCTCGAATTGGGCCTACCTTATGTCAAAACGACCGGCTCGGAAAGAGCTTTGCAATGGTCTAATCCTTGACCCAATCAGAGGAGGAGAAGTGGACGAAAAGTCTGTTGAAGCCGAATCCAAAATGAAGAGGCCTTTTGATCGAAAAAGAATTGGGTTTTGGGCCTGATTCTCTGGCCCAAAACATGGCTCCAAGCCCATGCACGATTTTTGGATCTGAATGTATAAAAACAAAAGCTTAGCTCTTTGTTAAAGGCAGTTAGGTTAGATAGATAGTTAGAAATATATTAGATTAGTAGCCTCCATTAATGGATTCTAGATCTAGTTTTTGAATTCAATTAGTTTTATTTAATTAGTTTCAATCCTTGTTTAGTTGAAACCTTTGAATCCTTGTTCTTCATTTCATTAGATAAATAAATAGTTATTATTATTCAATTTCGTTTTTGTCATTTACCATTTATTAGATCTAATTTCAATTCTTGTCCTTATTGCATTTTAGTCATTAAATTAGATTTCATTATTGTTTAAATTAGTAAATTTCAATGCTTTATATTATGTTTAGTTTTAATCTAAATGGAAATGATTGCGGAATGATTCAAGGCTAAACCTCCATTAGAGGGGGTTGAGAAGCCTTGATGAAAGCTTGATTCCAATTATCGGAGATTGTCGTAATTTCCTTTCCACTCTAGAAACGTTTAGTTCACCATGAGAATGGGTTTAATCGTTCACATGCTAATTATTAATTGGTAGAAATGCCATGTGTAATTAGGGATTAGGAAGAACCGATTGTTCTCAAGTGCAGCGATTCGGTTCAATTCGGATTACGACTTTATCGTCGCTAGTGGATTAAGTTGAGTTAAGGTGGAATCAATCCCCCTCTAACTCCTTAACATCGAATCAACGTAGCATTCCCCTAGTTTTCTGATAACCGACTAGTTGCATTTCGTGGGTAGTTGCATCGTAGTCTAGTCCCCTTTTCGTAATGCTCTCATTGACTTTAAGTAGAGTATTTAGACTAGAAAACACAGCATGCGGAAGGACTAAGAGTGGAACGAATCACTCTACTCCACTATATCTCATAGGATTGAGAGTAGAATCTTTGATAAACATAGGCACTTAAGATAGTTTAGTTTACTTACGTTTTGAATTCATCGTTCATTTCGTAGGTAAACTACTCATTTTACGTTTATCAATGTCACATCTGCTTTATCTATATATATATATATATATATATATATATATATATATATATATATATATATATATATATATATATATGCACTTTGGCTTGTGATTATCCTGCCGTCCATGCTTTATGTGATCATTTGAAATAACTGAGAGAAAAAAAGTCATGTTTCTTATTGAGAGAAGCTCTGTCTTTCTCTCATTAGAAATAATTTAGATATTACCTGATAAGCACCCAAAACTGTAATATTAAACCCCGAGAGACGTAGCAATTTGGTCGATTATGTGTTTAATAATCATGTAATAATTATATTTTCGTACTTTTGCAGGTTTCCGCAATTAAAATGAATATAATGATAAAACATGCATCAAAATGCGAGAATCTTGGAATATTTGAAGTTTCCCACTCGACCCGTGAAGCCCAACAAAGCCCCTACTAAAGCCGAAGTTTCCAAAAGAACAAAACCGGTCTGAAGCGGGTCCATATATAAAAGCGACAAACTTTGAAGCTTAAATCGGATAAATCTAGATGCCGACGTTGGCTAGTAAAGCTGCCATAGCAACCCGGGCGACGAACTCTGCGCAAGGACAAAAAGTCGTAAAAATGCCAAAATCGGGCGACCCAATCTGGACACACTAAGTGGACCCACTCTGCGTGCCCAAAGGCATGACGAATTCGGATAGGCAGGTGGCAAGTGATGGGTTCAATTTGGTGCCACCTTGCAAGAGGAAAGACACGCACCAATTAAATGTTTGAATTGAATTGGGCTAAAAAACAAAAACAAAAACAAAAAAAGGACAAAAACTTAAATGAAAGTTTTGTTTCGTAACAAAACTTTGAATCAAATTGATTTACATGGAGACAAAACTTTGTTATTCAAAGTTTTGAATGTCTAAATTAGCAAAACGAAAACCCAATTAAAGGCTTCACGAGACATCGGCCTATATATATGAGGGGTCAGCGCCTTCATTATTTCCCTTCAAAGATATTAATGCTTTAGCTACGTTTAGTTTTCTTTCTTCAATACTTACCTTCCGCCATTTTTATTTCAAAGAAGACTTAATACGTTAAGTTATTTTACCCTTAATAACAGATCATTTCTTTTCTTGTTTAATTTCTCGTCCGTGCATTTATTTACTTAATGTATCTGAGAAGTTTTATTATTCCTTCTATGATGATGATGAGTTAATCCCTCGGGGGAGGGTTATCTTTGCTTCGTGTGAAAATCCGATTGACTTCGTTAATATTCTAGAATCACTACTTAGGAATTAGGCATAGAATTAACATCCGGTCCCAAAATGACCCGAGACTGTACAAAGTTGATCGGCCTGCGATGCTCCCAGATTAGCCTGGCGACCCAAAATGTCTCGCTAGCGACTCCGGTGTCAAATAGCTCTCCCCATTAGATCCGGATGTGAACTTGTGCCGGAGCTGAAATAATATACCGGAGATGAGGTATTATCGAAACTCCTTATGCTAGTGAAATCGCGACCTAGAGATGTGGGCATGCACTAGGGATCAATACTTCGGCGTCGTCTCGAAAGCGAGGGCGAATTAGAGATGTAGTGATTTGGTAATAAAAACTGTTGAAAAATGATTCTTGCATGAGCATGATTAACTCTCTCCCTGTTTCTCTACATTTTTTTACTACATATAATCGCCGTAGTAATTTATTTTATTTGCATCACCGTTATTTTAATTAAAACCAACTAAAAAGAAACCTAAAAATCCTACTCACTTAAAGTTGTAACTCGGTTTGTGAACCTATCCGAGCCCTAAGGTTTGGGCGATCCCTTACTCGACCTATCCTACCAAACCCGTGAGTAAGGTAACTTGATTAAAACGTCACGACTATCACGGGGGCGTTGGAATTTGGACTTTGGACTTTGACCTGTGGACTTGGACTTTGACTTTGTGGACCTCGGACTTAAGAAAATAAATGGCGAAAACCAATAAACGTTAGGTAAAGAGCGTTCTATCAAATGGCGCCCGCTGCACGCGAAGGACTCTGGACTTAACATAATAACCGGAATACATCCATAAAACCCCTCCTTACCTCCTCATCTTTTTAATTTCCATTTTACATTACAATACTAACTCTTTCCGTAATTTTTCTACTAACAAATATCACGTGAGCCAAGTTTTGTTTATTTTCATTAGCCGCGATCTAAGTGCTCCGTAGAATTTGAAGTACTAAAGCAGACAAAAGAGTCTCGGACGAGACTGAATTAGTAAGCACGCGAAACTAACCTGGAGTATCAACACTCCGGTTTTCAAGTACAGGCCACTTTCCTTTTCAGTACTCTTTTGGGCTCTTTGGTCCTGTTTTTTCTAGTAAGCATAAGCTTGGGAGTAGTCGATCGCTATACAAGGAATCGCGGGACGCCAGGTTTCAAACTCTTAAACTCCTCAAACTTTGTCGAGGATATTATTTGCTGTAACCTGTTTTACCTCGTATATTTGTATGTTGGCATGAGAACTCTGTGCATGTAAAGGTGGTTCGTCATCACATATTCACGTAACACAATTAATATGATTCGAATATATTTTGATATATGCATAGCACCAAACCACCTGCTTAGAATATTTTTGTATGTGTATGTTACATCAATTCACGTACGCGGTATTCAATTGCATGAGTTCGTTCTCGACATTCTCCTAGCTCACGTATAACTTACACATAGTTGCACGTATAGGTAATATAGATTTGCATGGGTAGACTTTCTGCGTAAACTAGTATATGCTAGTTAGTTTCTAATTTGGCATCTATCGTTTTTAATTACATATTTCGTAATCACGTCTCCATAATACACTAATTACGTAAATTAAAAAAAAAATAAATTAAAAAATTAAAAAATTAAAAAAATTAAAAATTAAAAAATCATAGTCATCTTAATAACACCCCGCATAATACACCATCATAAATCATCATATTCCATCAGTGCCTAGGAAACTTGAAAAAATTGAGGTTGCCTAATTAAGGAGCGTGCTAGCACGAACAACCTCCCTCAATTCTCTCAGGTAACCTGACTGCTAGAATATTCACACGTTATCATAGCTTCCCTACTCGAGTTAGCAACAGCTCAGGAAGACGTGTTTCAACTCCCTCCTTCCTAACTTCTAAAAACTCCAGTCATTATTCGTTCCTTATGAGCACTAAATTAAAATTCATATTTGTATGAGACTACGGTCTGGTAAACATAAGGAATTAGAACTTACATATCATCGTCGAAAATACAAGAAACAACTGTTTATGTTATCTCCTAGGCATAGTTCCTCCTCCGTAAAATCAACCTCGTCAAACATCTCCGTTTCCATTATCCCTTTAATTATGGGCTGAAGAAAATCTCCGCGGTCGAGAAACCCTTCCGGTTCTATCTTTGCCTTTACAGGGAAGGACACGCTTCTGCATTAAACTTCGGTGCGATTGTAGGTGATTTTAAATATTACGCCAAACATTTTCGGTTTGTTACCTGTTTACCATGGTTTAGACCATGAAAAACCATACAATCATCTTCGTCGGATGCAACAAGTAGTCACCACTTTTCACCATCCGACCGTTACCAACGAACAAGTCTTACTTAGGTTGTTTCCCTTCACCTTAGGCGATAAAGCTTCAGTTTGGCTCGCCCGGACAAAGCGCCCGCAATCCATTGACACATGGGCCAAACTTGTTCAAGCATTCATGATAAAGTTCTATACTTTCGGAGAAAACTACGAAATGCTTCAAAAGATTCAATTCTTTTCGCCCGGCACCCCCGGGAATCCTTTTCGGAAGCATGGAGCAGATTTCTTGATCTACTTCTCGAATGTCCCCATCATCAACTTCGACACGCTGTATTAGTCCGTTCATTCTTTAATGGTCTCTCCGACCATCAAAAGGAAACATTAGATATCATGAGCGGCGTTGTTTCATGGACAAGGGCGCCAATTAGCATACACTTTTCTTGAAAAGCGAGGCCTCCGCGAAGCACCCATTGGGGAAACACCGATTCTTCTAGGTCTTCTAAAAGACACTCCTACCAAAGTTACGTCTATGTTCGAGGTCAAACCCGATCCGAATTAAAACTCTAATCGAGTCCCTAAACAAAAGGTTGATGCTCTTTTCGGTACAAGTAAATGAACAAAAACCCAAAACGGTCATGGCCGCCAACGCTTCCCCATGCCCTCTTTGTTTAAGTCCCGAAACGCGCCGATTCTTATTGTCCTTTGGTATCACGGTGTCCTCCCCAACCTTCAAGGCTTGTTGCTTTCAACATCCCTAATGCACCTTGGCGACAACATCCGAATTTAGCTTGGGCACCCCCTGTCCAACAACAAGCTCCTTCAGGTGGCAACAACGTTCCTGTACGACCACCTGCGAACTACAATTCCTATCGTCAAGGAAATCCTCCACAATTTCAGCAAGGGCAAAGTAATTTTCCCAACAACGCAAATATAGGGTACCAAAACAACCGCAACCTTGTTCCCGCTAGTCAAGGATATGGCTACCAAAATCAACCCGTGAATAATAACCGTGAACTAGTTCCTGCTGCCCCTTTAGTCCAATCCACAGCCGATAAAACGGCTGAAACTTTCCTGACATACATGAATCAACAGAATCAAATCCTAGCTTCTATCCAACAGTCTCTTCAGCTGTTAGCTCAGGATAAAAGTCAAAAGGGCGTGTTCCCTGGCCAAGCAGTTCCAAACCCTAAGCCTACTAACACTGCCTTTGAACTGAACAATGCACCAGGACCTAGTAATCCAAGCGAGGGTGAGGTAAATGCCATTACCACTCTTCGTTACGGCGAACCATCGACAATAATGTGCGTATGCGGGCGAGGAATCGACGGAAGTCACGACCGACGCGTCCTTCCAACTCCTACCTCGCCTACCTATAACGGACGAAGTTGTGCCATCAAAATCTACACCTCGTCCCTAGGAAAAGATACCATTGATCCTTGTGCGCGATTCCGTCCAAAAGCTCCGTTCCCTGCCGTTTTGGTAAAGAACAAACATGGCGAACATTTTGATGAGATCCGTGAAACCTTCAAAAATTTGACCATAAACTTACCTTTCCTAGATGCGGCTAAAGCATTTGCCCAAGCATGCCAAGTTTTTGAAGGACATGTGCACCACCAAACGACGTCATTTTAATGTACCTCAACAAAGCGTTCCTCGGCGGTTTCCCTCGATTACCACTACCAATGGTGTGGTAAAAGTACAAGGACCGTCGACCAACCTGTACCATGCGTTAGGCGACAAGTATACCGCTTCGCACTTTTAGACCTAGGTGCGGTGTTAACCTACTTCCCTACTACTTATTTAAGCGGTTAGGTCTTCATGAATTGAAACCTACCAATATGACTCTGCAACTTCGCGGATCGCTCCATCAAGTACCCAAAAGGCATAGTAGAGAGAACGTTATAGTAAAGGTCCAAGATTTTTACTATC
This sequence comes from Coptis chinensis, assembly GCF_015680905.1. Taxonomy (NCBI): domain Eukaryota; kingdom Viridiplantae; phylum Streptophyta; class Magnoliopsida; order Ranunculales; family Ranunculaceae; genus Coptis; species Coptis chinensis. Next base: position 61,762 of record NW_028238161.1, on the reverse strand, counting down.
CAGGTTGATTTTGTCATTCTAGATCTTGAAGTAGCACGTGACTCCATCCCTATCATCTTGGGGCGTCCTTTCCTTGCAACCGCCAACGCTCTCATAAATTGTCGGGGCGGTTCAATGACATTGTCTTTAAGGAACCTTTACATTTAACTCAACGTATTCAAATTAATGAAACAGTTTCCGATCCTATAATGGAGGCGAGATTAGCTTGGTTGATAGTTTGGAACATGATTATTTCACAAACTCTTTTCCCCAGGACGAGATACACCAATTTCTTTCTTTTGATAATCCGGAGTTTGACGATGACTTCGTACATAAAGGGATATCCATGCGTTATTAGAGTCGCATACCACTATTTGACCCTAATGCTTCAAGATTACAAACTAATTCGGAAGAACCGGGATTAAATGCTTTTCCATTGAAGAGATGATCCTCTCACGAATCCTTGATCCCCAATCCTCCAACTCCCGATTTAAAACCTTTACCCCTGATTTGAAATGCGTGCATCGATCCCGATGGTAGTCACCCTATAATAATTTCTGCTCACTTGACTACATACGAAGAGGCACGCGTTTGATTCATGTCATTCGTGAACACCGCCTCCATCGGATGGTCCTTAGATGATATCAAGGGAATAGACCCTAGCATATGCGCGCATCGTTATACATCTTGATGGCGGCACAAGGACATCCACGAGAACCACAAAAGCGCCTTAATCCCGCTATGAAGGAAGTAGTGAGAGGAAGTTCTACGTTTACTTGATGCGGGTATCATATACCCTATCTCGGATAGTGGATCTGGGTTAGTCCTTGTCCCACGTTGTTCCCCAAAAGTCCGGCATTCAAGTTGTGCAAAATGAAAATGGTGAATGCATCTCCACTTTCGCATTCCTTTGAAATGGAGAATTTGCATTGACTATCGCAAACTTAATGCGGAAACCGTAAAGATCATTTTCCTCTCCCATTCATTGACCAGATGCTAGAATGTTTAGCGGTCATGCTTTACTACTGTTTTCTTGATGGCTATTCGGATACTTCCAAATTGTCATCGATCCCACCGATCAAGAAAAAGACAACTTTCACGTGTCCCTTTGGAACCTTTGCATACGCATCGAATGCCTTTTGGTCTTTGTAATGCCCCGGCACTTTCCAACGCTGCATGCTTCACATTTTTAGTGATATGGTGGAACGTTATATGGAAGTCTTCATGGACGACTTTTCCATTTATGGAAATTCCTTTGACGACTGTTTATCCAACCTTTCTAAAGTATTAACGCGTTGCGAAGAAAAAAATCTGGTACTCAATTGGGAGAAGTGTCATTTCATGGTTACCAAAGGACTTGTTCTAGGTCATATTGTTTCAAAAGACGGGATAGAGGTTGATAAAGCTAAAATTGTTAAAATTTCTTCGCTACCCTTCCCACATACAGTTCGGGATATCCGTGCCTTTTTAGGCCACGCTGGGTTTACAGGAGATTCATTCAGATTTTTCTAAAGTTGCTTTCGACCCTTAACCAATCTCCTACTTAAGGATCAGTATTCGATTTCAATTTCAATTGCAAACAAGCTTTTGATACTCTAAAACCGCCTCTGACTACCGCTCCTATCATTCAACCCCTTGATTGGTCTCAACCATTCGAACTGATGTGTGACGCTAGCGACTTTGCTATTGGTGCCGTGTTAGGCCAATGACGTGATGACAAACCCGTTGTCATTTACTACGCTAGTAAAACTCTTAACGACTCCAACGTAATTATACCCTGGCCGAAAAGAGTTCCTAGCTGTTGTCTATGCTTTGGATAAGTTTCTCCCTACCTAGTTGGAACATTGACCATCGTATATCTTGACCATGCCGCAATTCGGTACTTACTTTCGAAAAAAGGGCCTTAAAACAACGATTGTTCTGGCTGGATCCTTCTCTTACAAGAATTCACCCGGAAATCAAAGACAAGAAAGGAACCGAAAATGTCGTAGCCCGACCATTTACCAAGGCTGGTTGGTGACATCGATAGTGATTCCGAAGCTATCGGTGATTCCTTCCCAGGCGAATACTTGTACTCTATTTTCTCATCCCTATGGTGCGTGCGGATATCGTTAACTACCTGAATTCTTGAGGAAGTCCCCTCCTTTTGGTCACGCCCCGATCATAAAAGTTCTTATCCACTGTAAAATATTATTTCTGGGATGAACCCTACCTCTTTAAGTATTATTCCGACCAACTCATTCGTCGCTGTATTCCCGACTGGGAACACACCGACTTTTTATCCTTTTGCCATGAACAATCTTGCGGAGGTCATTTCAGTGGAAAGAAAACTACGGCCAAGGTGTTACAATGTGGTTTTTACTGGCCTACCCTTTTTCGCGATGCACACGAACATTGCGTAGCTTGCATTCGTTGTCAACACCTAGGTCGAATTACCAAACGAAATATGATGCCCCTAAATCCTATCTTAATTGTGGAAATTTTTGATGTTTGGGGCATTGATTTTATGGGACCCTTCCCTATTTCTCAAGGTTTTCTATACATTTTAGTCGCTGTAGACTATGTGTCCAAATGGATTGAGGCACTTTCGCGTATGTCGCTCAAATGACCATAAGACCGCTGTGTGAGATTTGTAAAAGAAAACATTTTCTCGTTTTGGTGTTCCCAAAGTTATCATCAGTGATGGGGGTACACATTTTTGTAACAAAATTTTTGGGTTTTTAATGAAGAAATATGGAGTTACTCACAAGGTTGCTACTTCATACCACCCACAAACGAGTGGCCAAGTGGAAGTCTCCAACAGAGAGATAAAGTCTATTCTTGAGAAAACAGTCAACCCATCAAGAAAGGACTGGTCTCTCCGCTTATCGGATGCCTTGTGGGCATACCGAACAGCATTTAAGACACCTATAGGGATGTCTCCTTACCGCATTGTTTTTGGAAAACCTTGTCATCTGCAGTTGAACTTGAGCACCGTGCCTTCGGGCCATCAAAAGCCTCAATTACAATATCATCCCGAGGGTAGCGAAGCGAAAAACTGTAATTAAATGAGTGGAGGAGATTCGAGTGATGCTTATGATCTCTAAATCCTACAAAGCTAATATGAAAAGAGTGCCGCGACAAGCACATTTTATGTAAGGATTTCAAAATTGGCCAAAAAGTTTTCTTGTACAACTCCAGTTACACATCTTTCCCCGGTAAATTGAAAACACGATGGTCCGGTCCTTTCATTGTGTCGACTATGAAACATTATGGGGCAATCTCTTTGCTTAATCCAAAAGATAACGATGAATTTCAAGTCAATGGACAACGCCTAAAAACATTACCACGAATTACACTCACCGATGTTGAGCGGACTCTTCTTCGTAATCCAAAGATACACGGACTAGATGTTTAGTTTGGCGTGCTCAATCTTGTTTCTATAGAGGCATGCCATTTTGGTAGCCGGGCATCTTCTATCTTATGATCTCCAAAGTTCTTTGAAGTGTGTGGTTGCAAGTCCGGAACCTTAGTCCACGAAAACTCTTTTTACTGAACCGAGTATAAATGTCTTCACGCAACCACGAGCAAATGTGCTTTTCGAAAACGATGGGTACCCAAAATTTCACCTCCTTCCTTCTCTTCCCTTTTCTACTCTCTACCTCGCGAACTTCAGCTAATCATTTGGTGTAAGTCTCACTCATCCGCGAATAGGAAATGGTCGTAGTTCTTTTGCTCATAAATGGCGTCTTGAAGGATGGGCTGGTGTATGCATTGCCAAACACCCTTCCATCTAGGCCGGACTTCCTATCGATACTAGCCGGTTTAAGGTATACTTTTGTCTAACACCCAGTGCAGCGGGATAATCTTCGTCGCCGCCGTTTCTCCCACAGGATGGGATTAGCCTCTTGAGAATCGGCGTTAAAAGACTTCGATTAGTCTTGAGAATCGGCGTTAAAAGACTTCGATTAAGTCTTGAGGATCGGCGTTAAAAGACTCCACCTTGTAAATATGTTTATTTTGTTATCTTTTCCCTTTGCATTAAGTTTTGCACAAAGGGATTCGTGGTCAAACCTCGGATGTCGCATACTTGGAACACAAGCGGGCAATGGATTCCACCGGACCAACCCTAGAATTGGTTACTTTGAGTCCCTTTGGGGCGGTTTGAGGATAGCCGTATATGTAAAAGGGCAATTTTATTAGACCGTGGCGCGCGACGGTCCGGGATGGTCTGATCCCCTAACCCCATAATACATAGAGGTGAAGCCACAACGGCTGGATTGGGTTAAATCGAGCCGACATGACAGTTGTCTATGATTTAAGATAGTGACTCCCCACGGACATCCGGTGTTTTTCACGTATATCTCCCTTGTATGTAAATAAAACCTTTACACTCTCCTTTTCTAAAAAAAAAAAAAAAAAAATGACTTTCAAGAATGACTCATACAATTGGATAGAATTTTTCGTGCCGATCGTTTCGATATCTCATTCGTCCAATTCGAAGTCCAAACGAAATCGTGGAGTGCGATTTAGATTTTTAGGTTTAAATCAGGCTTTAGGCTTGATTTGGGCTTCGAGAAAATTTTTGGCCCAACCAAAATATCGATTTCTCGGTCCATTTAAACCCAAAAAACCCGATAACACGCGTCACAAATACACGATTCGTCTTCCTAAAAAACCGGATCTTGCCCCCTCTCGAATTAGTCTCGCACGAGACAGGCCCACACTAAAACCGGTCTCTCGCAAACCCCCTCACTCGATCAAGATTTCCTTCCGTCCGGATCATCCAAATTCTCCCCCTTATCAGTAATCAATAGCCATCCTCTCTCTACGACCAGCAATGGTCGGAAACAGGCGGATTTGTGTTGAAAAAAAAATTGGGAATTTGTTTGAAAATGGGATGTTTGCTCCATTCTTTGATCACGAAATTCACTCTAGAGGATGGGAGAGTTTGTTATATGCCAATAGAGGGCTTTATTCCAAGGATTTGGTGATGAAATTCTATGACAATGGAAGCTTTAATGGCGACCATTTTTTGGGTCACCGTCGGGGTGTCGCCCGCGAAGTCACACCGTGTTGCTCTCCCGGGATCACGGGTATTCCATCGGTCGACCATGTGCCGACTTCGGCCAGCGAACCGTGTACCCACGGACTTACGACCTAATGCTTTCGACACGCTGTCGAGGGAGAGTACAACATCGATGGGAAATGCGGCGTATCGGCTTTCGGTCGCGACGGAACTAGCTAGCGGTGACTCAATGGGTCGGACCGAACGTCATTGGCACCTCGAAGCCTTCCAACATCAACAAGACCTTCCTCCACCTTCGGATCCTCCAGAGCGAAAGGGTAACTTCCTGCATCGTTACCTTTCTTTTGATATTATCACACATGCCACACTTAGGTCAGCCCCTTGCCGCTCTAGTAACGCAAGTCATGATTAATCTGGGATTTAAATGCGCCCCCACTACTCCCTATACCACAATATGAGAATATCTTTGGTCTTTAAGAAATGCATACAAGAACCTTGGGAACCCCCAGCACCTAGGGCTGCGAAAGCACGCTTAGGATCCTCTCCTCCCACCCATATACTTTGATGAGACTGCCATGAGTAAGATCACCCAACCCATAGGGGGCCCTGCGTGCTGAAATTAATGGTCCGAGAGACATGTACACTCGCCCGGTATTGATGAGGCGTACCTTGGGCGAAGTTAAGGACGATATGACCACTTCGCCACGAAGTCGATGATGACGGCATGGGCGAATTCCAGCAAAGAAATGAGAGCCTCCATGACTGCATTTCAAGACAATATGCTTACTCGCCCGGAACCCGGTTCAAATGAATGATCATGGCGAGCCGAAGATCGATTCGAGCTTCGGTGATGGATACTCTTGGTGATATCCAGGAGTAGTTAGCCTCCACGGGAGCTCGTACTGCACGACGTCACAGGACTCCTAGTTCTTCTTCTGCATCCCCCGAGGATTCTGCTACAGCACCTGAGGATCATCAGTAGCTAGACTTATTTTTTCCGGTCTTGTATAATATTTATATCAGATATTTTATTTACATGTTTGCATTTTCCAGCTTAATAGTAGATGGTTCCTAAATATTTCTATCTTGATATATTAGCTATATCTCATATATTGGTAATAATAAGTCTAGCTACAAATATTGGTAGGAACATATATTGGTAATAATAAATTATATACATATATATAAATATATATTTTCCATGTCATACTTAAACAACAAATTTTAACGTAAGTAACACGTTCAGAAACCGATAATGAAAACGCATCAAAAAACGGTCAGAAAACGGTCATGAACCACATCTAAAAAACGGTCAGAAAACGGCAATTTTCTTTCTATAAATAAGTTCAACTCTTCCTCCATATTCACTCATTTCATATTCTTCCCTCTACACTTCTTATTCTAAAAAAACGTTTTTAGATCACTCCAAGCTCAAGATTCATGGATGCACTAGAAAAGTTTGAGCAGCAGCAGATTGAATATGCTACTCAAGTCTTCATGCTCGGTTGTTTTATTATAGTCATGTTGTTAATGTGGCATATAGTTCTATCTAATATTTAGGTTTGTATTTAATTCATCATATCATTATGTTGTGTTCCCATACCATTGTACGTTCTTACATCTTATTGTAATCGTATATCTACATTTTCCTTGTCCTTCTACTTACGTTTTTCTAAAAAAAAAAAAAAAAAAGGGTACTCCTTGTCACATGCCCCATCCTTCTCATCCACACTACATCCACTTTTGCACATATCTTACAAGAGTGACACCTCGAAACATATCTTTTACATTTTCGGATGAGTGCCTATTTATAACAATGATAGACACCTCAAAAATTTAACTTCCCTTCTTCCAAAATAATCTTTTTTCACCACTCCATCTTTAATGGCATTTCTACAGGGACGAGGCAAGGAGGGACTATCAACCAGTTCAAGGTTGGGGCAATTGTGCTTCTACTTTTATGATGTATAATATATAGTGTGTTACAATAAATTTATGTGGAAGATGTCAGCTATATTTTTGCTCAAAGCCTCTCAGGTATACTCTTTCTTCCTCTTAACACTCTGAGGACACAGTGTCCGACTGTTTGGGGGTAGTGAGAACCTTTTGCAAAAATTAGGCATGCATAATTGTATATAGTTTACTTAATGTCTAAATAAACGTATTTAGTGACAAATTCTCGTTTCCCTTTCTATGATGAAAAATATTTAGAAATCTCACCCTGGCATCAGAATTAGGACTTGTTCTTAGAAACTTAATTTAATACGTATGCAATAGTTTTTACATCTTTTCATGAGCATTCATGCACCGACTACCATTTAATGTACACAAAGAAGAAGTTTAAAGACCCACGGTTAGACAACTTAGTTTCCATATCCCGTAAGAATCTAACCAAAAGCCTCAAAATGTATGTTATATGACTAATGACACGAGAGGAGTAGTTCTTCCGAATAGAAGTTCACACGCCTACTTACTTGATCACTTCCTTAAATCCTAGGCGAGAATTTAGGCCTTCTTTTCGATCGATATAGCCAAAAATTCACACCCTAAAAAAAAATATATATATATATATATATATATATATATATATTACCGCTAGTCGCCCCACTGAACTTGTCATTAATACTTTCTACTTCACCAAAAAAAAATCATTACCCATCTAGTAACCACAAATAAATAAACCTACCTAGATGATGAGTATGAGAAATAGGATGAAGTGCAGAAAAATGAAGAGAAAAACCTTGTCACAAATCAAAATCGGTTACTTTTGTTTGAATAAAAGAAAAGAACAAAATAGAAATATGTTTCCAAAAATCAAAAGAAATGTCAAGGTTAGAATTCCCCAAAAAAAAAAAAAAAAAATCAAATCGAAAAGGAATACAAAAGCTTGAAAAATCCAAGTATGGAAACCATGTTAGAAGCAGGAAAGAAAAAAAGGATTTCTCTAGTATAAATATCTCGAAGACCTTATTCTCTCATACTTATCATTTTTGAATTTTCCATTCCAGTTTCTTTTACACTACCACCTAAGCCCCATAACACCTAATAAAGACCTCTAGCTCAATTAGAAATAGGGTAGTATGATAATAAGTAGTAGTTGTGACTTCTCGACCTCGGCTCCTCTGACTGTCATTGAGTATGTGAGGAAACGTGTGCCCACTGTACACTGGAGATAGCAAAGCTTGAGTGGAAAAAATAAGAGAGAAATTGTGTTTCGACACATACCTGCGAGAACCTACTTAAGGACGCTATCCAAAGGATCCAGAAACGGCCCTGCTCGTACATTTCATTATTAGATCACTGCATGCATGCTCATACGTAGATGTTTCGATTATTGTATGTATATTAACTTGAATTTCGAAAGAATAAAATCCTTGTTTCCCCTACTAGTGAGATGTCTAGATACCTGAGATTAATTAAGGAAACAAGCCTTTGGTTACTGAGTCGTTGTAGTATAAATGAAGTTTGTGAGTATCTTCTCTGGAAAACTCTCACGAGGCTATAACTAACGTCCACTAGGAATTCCTAGTGGTTCAAGGCCTTTTTGCATCTGGTCAATGCAACCGCATCCGCTGAAATGAGATTTAGCTTAGGACAACACATTTTTGACCACTTATCGTTTAATGTCTCTTCTTTGCTTGAGGACAAGCAAAGTGTTGTTTGGGGGTGGTGTGATAAGCACCCAAAACTGTAATATTAAACCCCGAGACGTAGCAATTTGGTCGATTATGTGTTTAATAATCATGTAATAATTATATTTTCGTACTTTTGCGTGGTTTCCAAATTAAAATGAATATAATGATAAAACATGCATCAAAGTCACGAGAATCTTTGGAATATTTGAAGTTTCCCACTCGACCCCCCGTGAAGCCCAAGCAAAAAGCCCCGACTAAAGCCAAAGTTTCCAAAAAAAGAACAAAACCAACGTCTGAACGGGTCCACATATAAAGAAGCGACAAACTTTGAAGCTTAAATCGGATAAATCTAGATGCCGACGTTGGCTAGTAAAGTTTGCCATAGCAACCCGGCGGCGAACTTCTGCAAGAGGACAAAAAGTCGTAAAAACGCCAAAATCGGTAGCGACCAATGGACCACCTAAGTGGACCCACTCTGCGGACCCCAAAGGCATGGCATGACGAAGATATAGGCGGTGGCAAGTGATGGGTTCAATTTGGTGCCACCTTGCAAGAGGAAAGACACGCACTAAATTAAATGTTTGAATTGAATTGGGCTAAAAGACAAAACCAAAACACAAAAGGACAAAAACCTTAAATGAAAGTTTTGTTTTAAGAACAAAACTTTGAATCAAATTGATTTACATGGAGACAAAACTTTGTTATTCAAAGTTTTGAATGTCTAAATTAGCAAACAGCACGAAACCCGATTAAAGGCTTCACGAGACATCGGCCTATATATATGAGGGGTCGCCTTCATTATTTCCCTTCAAAGATATTAATGCTTTAGCTACGTTTAGTTTTCTTTCTTGATTACTTACCTTCCATGCCATTTTTATTTCAGCAGACTTAATACGATAAGTTATTTTACCCTTAATAATTGATCATTTCTTTTCTTGTTTAATTTACATCTGCATTTATTTACTTAATGTATCTGACAAGTTTTATTATTCCTTCTATGATGATGAGCTAATCCCCTCGGGGGTTATCTTTGCTCGTGTGAAAATCCGGATTGACTTCGTTAATATTCTAGAATCACTACTTAGGAATTCGGCATAGAATTAACATCCGGTCCCAAAATGGCCGAGGCGTACAAAAGTTGGATTCCGATGCTCCAGATAAGTCTCGCGTAGCGACAAAATGTCTCGTAGCGACTCCTAGTGTCAGATAGCTCTCCAATTAGTCCAGCTGATGTGAACTTGTGCCAGGAGCTGAAATAATATACCAGAGATGAGGTATTATCGAAACTCCTTATGCTAGTGAAATGCGACCTAGAGATGTGGGCATGCACTAGGGATCAATACTCGACGTCGTCTCCGAAACGAGACGAATTAGAGATGTAGTGATTTGGTAATAAAAACTGTTGAAAAATGATTCTTGCATGAGCATGATTAACTCTCTCCTTGTTTCTCTACATTTTGTTTACCTACATATAATCGCCGTAGTAATTTATTTTATTTGCATTACCGTTATTTTAATTAAAAACCAACTAAAAAGAAACCTAAAAATCCTACTCACTTAAAGTTGTAACTCCAGTTGTGAACCTATCCGAGCCCTAAGGTTTGGACGATCCCTTACTCGACCTATCCTACCAAACCCACGTGAGTAAGGTAACTTGATTAAAACGCATCACGACTACCTGACGGCGTTGGAATTTGGACTTTGGACTTTGGTCTGTGGTCTTCGGACTTTGGATTTGTGGACCTCGGACTTAAGAAAATAAATAACTGAAAACCAATAAACGTTAGGTGTGTAAAGAGCGTTTTATCATTACCCATTAGGTTCCTTATTTGGTACTTAGTCTAAGGTCAGCAACACCTTATCTCTTGCTTGCCATAAAAAACTTTTACTTTATTTACGCGAAAAATCGGTGAGGAAGAACTACTTCTTTGCTCAATTTCAAGATCAAATGTTATGCATTCTCGTTGTTAATCGAACCTTTGTTCCATGGGATTTCTTGGGAGGAATCCTAATGCTAATCCTCAAGAGAAAGTTGTCGATTTAGTTGAAGCTGAAGTGGCACCTTCAGGAACAAGATCATACGCCAATGTAACTAAGCAAAAAATTTGTCGTAATGTCGATGTCAGATCTCCCTACCCCTGGATGCCATGGTGAATACCCAACTATTTGCTTGCTAGAAGAGGAAGTCGATAAAGGTCTTGATTATTGTAAGTTTTCTCTAGTGGGAAGGCTTGATATGACCAACACAAAGATTGAAAATTTAAGAACAAGCTTTAAAGAGCTGTGGAAATGAAAAGGTGCAATAAAAGCTACACCTTTAGGTTGCGGATTTATCATGTTCAGGTTTGCATTGGAAGATGATTACAGAAAAGTTTGGGAATAAGGTTCATGGTTGGTAGAAAAGCAAGTGCTAAGGTTGAGCAAGTGGTCCGAAACTTCTCTATGAGAAGCAAGCCTTGATCACACACAGCTATTTGGATTAGATTTCCGTGCTTGGGATTTGAATATTGGGAGGTTAAGAACCTCGTGGCAATGGGGAAGGCTTTGGGTAGACCCCTATATGTTGATGAGACTACAACAGCAAGAGACCTAGGTTTCTTTGCTAGTGTAATGATCGGTGTAAACTTGTCAAAACCAATTCCGGATAAAATTTGGGTAGAGTCGAAAAAGCATTCCATAGTGTTTTGGCAAAAGGTGGAAACAGTGAAGCTTCCAAATTCTATAGGCATTGTAAAGGAGTTTGGCATTTGGTGGCAGAATGCAAATTCCTTAAGCAAGATCTTGCAGCTGCAGAGAAGAAAAACACTGAGGAGCAAACAAAGCAAGGAGAAAACCTTTCTAAAAATCAAAAGAAAAAGCCTGAAAAAAGAAGAACAAAAATCACGTTGATTGAAGTTAGACAAAGAGAATGTCTCTAATGAAGTAGATGCCAGCAAGCAAGCTGAAGTGCATGGTGAAGCTGTTAGTGGAGTTATGCATAATGTAGCTGAGGTGTCCAATGTCGAGCCTCGACAAATGGTAGAAGAAAATGAGCAAATCCCACCTGTGGAGGCAATCCTAGTGGTGAACCCCCCCGGTAACTCGAAAGTATGATGAAGTACATGCAATTGAAGATAATACACTACAAAGGAATGGAGAATTCACTAGTATTGGTGATGCTTTGGTCCAAAATATTGTAGTGAGTAGCCCATCAAATCCAGCAAGTCATACTCCTGTTCGGAATAACTTTGAATTACTGGATCAAGATGAACCACCTGATTCTGATGCCATTGCCGCTGTTGAAGATAGAGTTCCTGATTCACCAACACAGGAACAAGTCATCAGTGAAGCTGCACAAATTAGTTAGGAATGACATGTGCAAGATGATGTTTTGAGAACTCCTAAGACGTTTGCACGGGTTGGCAGAGGGAAGAACAAGAAGTACGCTTCTGGTCAACAATCTTCTACCAAGTCCCCAACACTCCCAATGAAAGTCATTTATTGGAATGAGGGGTTTTAGGAAACTGAATGCAGCAAGAAAAGGTCTGCGAGATCCGTAACAGCTTTCAATCCTGATATTGTTTGCAGTATAGAGCCTACGATAAAGCCTGATATAGTATTAGTTAGTTCTTTAGCTAATTCTTATTTTGACTGTAATTTTTTCAATAACGACTCTGTTGAAAAGTTGGGTAATGTATGGATACTACGGAGAAAGGGACTTCAAGTAGACTTTCTTGAAGTCCCAAATCTGCAAATTTCTGTCAATGTTTAGGGTAATGTCATTACAGCTGTGCATGCTCATTGCCTCCACAGGGAAAGAAGAAACCTTTGGTCTGATTTGCAGAGTTTATCACCACCAATTGAACCATGGCTGGTCATTGGTGATTTTAACATTATAATGCGACAAGAGGAGAAGAAGGGTTGGTTACCACCTATTAGGATTGCAATGAGGGAATTTTATGAGGCAAGAAACTGTGTGAACAAAGGGAATATCCTTACTCGGGCCTTAAATATACCCTCGACCAACAAGCGCCAAAGGCGTCACCGGGGTCTTGGGCAAGTTGGGTAGGGCTTTCTTTAACTTCGGCATGGGAGTCGAAAATACACCTGGGTGGAAGTATAGAGTTGCAAGTTGGCTTGGGTCTGATCATGCTCCTCTTTTGGGAGCTAATATGGTTATTCCAAAGCCTAGAAACGTTCCTTTTAGATTCAATAAAGTATGGTCCAAACATGAAGGGTTCCTAGCTCTGGTTAAGCATAGTTGGGAATAGGAAGTGATTGGCACACCAATTCATATAGTAGCACTGAAGCTCAAGCAAGTTAAGTTCGATCTTAAAGCATGGAATTACAATGTGTTTGGTAATGGGATTATTAACAAAGTAGTCTCCAAATAGCAGAGTAGGTTTATTCAAGGTAGAAATTCTCAAGCAAGTATTGGTTTGTCTTCTAAAATGTTCAATGAGCTAAAGATGAAAAGAAAAGGGGGTAATGTGGCTGTCAAGGCTGATATCTCCCAAGCCTATGATACCCTAAGCTGGGACTTTTTATTAGATGTTCTGAACAGCTTTGGATTTTCTAGTAAGTGGATAAATTGGATCAGAGCACTACTCAGCTCTGCAAAAATCTCTGTCCTTGTTAATGGTAGCCCTTGCGAGTTCTTTTCTGTTGGAAGTGGTCTCCGTCCCCTGTCTCCACTATTGCTTGCATTGGCAGAAGATGTGTTGAGTAGAGAGTTTAACTAAACCTTTGGTGGAGGTCAAAGGGTTTCCAGGTCCATCTCATTTACTATTTGTAGATGATGTCATAATTTTTTGCAAAGGTACTTTAAAAGGGGTGAGGCATCTAACTCGGTTACTAGCTAGATATGAAACAGCGTCTGGTCAAGTGGTGAACAAAGCGAAGAGTAAGATCTTTATTGGTGGTATGAGTCTTGCCAAAATTCCTACAATTCAGCAAGCACTAGATATGCAACTGGCCAACTGGGTACAATGCCTGAAAAGTACTTAGGCGTTCCCTTGGTACAAGGGAGAGCAATGAAAGAGATAGTGGGTTTACTGTTGGGTAAAATAAAAGGTAGAATTTCAACCTGGAAAGGAAAAATGTTGTCATTCCAAGGGAGGGTGGTACTTGTTGAATCTATATTGTCAAGCATCCCACTTTACAATATGTCAATTGGCCAACTAGTCTCATTAAGGAGTGTGAAGCAGTTATGAGAAATTTTCTATGGACCGAGAGGGAATCCAAAAACTTCGAAGAAGATCCAAAGATAGCATGGGACAAGTCTTTGCAACCCACAAAGGAAACTTCGGGTTGAGAAGACTCCAAAGAAGTGAACAAGGCTTTATTAATGAAGGCGGCCCCCGCATATTTCAAAAGAAGACCAATCAAAAAAAATATTTCAAAAAGAAGATGATGATTTTGCAAAGTTTATGAGATGTAAATATTTTACAAGGGATGGTAATGTAATTAAATATATACTTTCGGCCGGGACATCAATTTGGTCGGTATTAAGTGGGCTTTGGAAGAGATTAATTGCGATATCGGTGAAAGATTGGAAATGGTGAAAAGATAGACATTTGGCGGCATAATTGGGCAAGTAACTCTTCAGTGCAGCAAGTCATGGCTTTGACTGATGATACTTTGAAAGGTTGCAGGTCTAAGTTAGCTCAGATCATTGTTAATGGTGATTGGAAAATGCCTACTGAAGTGCAACAGGTTTTGGATCAGGCAAATGTTGCTCGGCTCCCACCCTGCTACCCCAGTGAACTTGATGAGTTGATATAGACTCCAGACATAAGGGGTAAGTTCTCCATCGCATCAGCTTTTGAACAGATTAGAGAAAAAGAGACTCAAGTTGGATGGGATACATTGGTCTAGAATGCAAGTATACACCCTAGTACTTCTGCCACGGCATGGAAATCATTTAATAATTGTGCAGCAACTAACACTAGCATTGGAAAGAAGGGTGTTCATCTAGCCTCTAAATGTCGTTGTGGATGTAAAGAGGAAGAAGACCTGGATCACATTTTATGGCATTGTCAGTTTGCTAAGAATTTATGGAGTTGGAATGCAAAACTTTATGGGCTTGAAGACAACTTTCAAAATGCACTGGAAGCAAGGGCTAAGACAATGGGCAGGAGTCCTCTCATTAGAAAGCTATGGGATGCATGTATTGTTAATTCCATGGTTATATTATGGAAGCACCGAAACATGGTAGTCTATGACAACAAGGCGCCTGACAATGCAACCTGCAAGAGGATGGTTAGAAACAAGATACAAATGGCTTTTAGACTCTCTAAAAGCAATAGCTATCATGTTAGAGATGATACCATTCTTAGCAACTGGGGTTTGCCCGTAAGAACTCAATCTGCTATAGGAGTATTAAGCTGCTACTGGGACTTACCTGAACAAGGTGTTGTAAAGATAAATGTTGACTGGGCTTCTAGGGGTAATCCTGGGTCTTCGGGGATTGGTGCTAGTTTCAGAAATTATTTGGGTAAATTTTTGGCGGTTATATGCAGAAACTTGGGGATCCAGACCAACTACATAGCGGAAGTTACAGCTATTCTAGAAAGTGTGGAGCACACAATTGAACAAGGGTGGCTGGTGCTTTCGATTGAAAGTGATTCTGTTGCTGCAATGCACGCCTATGGGAAAAACAACTTACCATGGGAGCTACTGTCTAGGTGGAACAAATGCAAAGAGAAGTTGCAAGCCATTTGGATGACAACAAACTACAGAGAACTAAACTTCGTAGTGGAAAAAGCTGCTAAGTTTGGAGCAAATCTGGATAACAATGAACATGTTAGTTGTAATAGGAAAACCTATATGGGTGAACAGATGGGAGATACCCTATCTGACCTATTATAGGTTTAATGACAGGTAGCATAGTGTTGTTTTGAGGTCTGACTTGTTACTGTGGAATGTATCTATAAACATTACCCAGAAGGTGAGTTTTGTGTCAGTAGATCACAATGTATATCCTTCTTTATCTATCTATAGAAGCATTACTGCTGACTTAGCCAAAAAAAAAAATCAGTTGGGTTTTGGAGGTTCATTAAAAAGATATTCTAGAGTAGGAATGAAATTTCCTATAGAGGGAATGCAGCTGTTACTGTACCATGCTTAAGAAGTGATAAGAGCCCAAAACTGTAGTTTTAACCCCTTAACAATCGTACTTTTAGACCAATTATGTGAATAATAAGTAAGAGTTAATACTGATTACGTGTTTTTGTGCACTTTAGGCTTCAAAGTCCATTATGTGCAGAAATGTGCCACTTTAGCGAGATAACGGAGCAAGGGTTGGTTGCTAAGAAGTTTTGTGATAAAGGCCGAGATTCAAGGAGACAGAGCCTTTGTAAAGCCTGGTCAAGAGCTGAAAAGTCAAAGTCCACGCGGGGAGAAACTGTACACAAAGTTAGCAGAACTTACGAAGACCATATCTTTGGACTCAGACCTTGGAACTTGGCCTACCTTATGTCAAAACGACCGGCTCGGAAGGAGCTTTCCAATGGTCCAAGCCTTGACCCAATCAGAGGAGCAGAAGTGGACGAAACATCTGTCGAAGCCAACTGCAGCTGAAGAGCCCTTTCTGGACTGAAATAATTGGGTTTTGGGCCCGATTTTCCGGCCCAAAACATGGCTCCAAGCCCATGCACGATTTTTGGATCTGAATGTATAAAAACAAAAGCTTAGTTCTTTGTTAATAGTAGATAGTAGTAGATAACTAAACCTAGATTAAGGATTAGATTAGTAGCCTCCATTAATTAATTCTAGATCTAGTTTTTCAATAGATTAATTAAGTTAGTTCCATTTTCAATTCTTGTTTTAGATTAAGTTCTTGAATCATTGTTCTTGATTGATTAGATAAATAAAGTAGTTATTATTCAATTTCATTTTTGTTATTTACATTATAGATCTAATTTCAATTCTAGCTCATTTCCATTACTTAATTAGTTTTAATTCTTGTTGATTATCATTTCGTAGTTTAAGTAGATTGAAACATTGTTAGTTAATTTAGTTAAGTTAGAAGTTTAACATGATGTTTAGTTATAATGCAATGGAAAATGATGGTTTGATGAATCAAGGCTAAAACCTCCATTAGAGGGGTTGATGAAGCTTTGATGAAAACTTAGTTGTGTAGTGTAGAAATATTGTAGCATCTATTCCACTCTAGAAGGTCGTGATTCGCCATGAGAATGGGTGGACGACCTCACATGCTAGTTAGTTTGTGGTAGAAATGTCACGAACACTAGGGATTAGAACTCGAAATTCTTGCCGTAAGAACATAAGAATTGAGATACAACAATCTATGCTAGGTTATTAAGTTGGATTCGAGGTGGATTCAAATCCCCTCTAATCCTTTATCTAGATTCAAAAACAATCGTATTTCCGTAGCTTTCGTAGTCAAATTTCAATATATTGTTATTTAAATTATCGTGTATTTTTAGTATAATTCCCCTCGTAAATCTCTCATAGACTTTAGTAAGAGTAATAGATCTTAGAAAACAACCAGTGCAAAGAACTAGGAGTGGAACGAATCTTCTATTCCAACTCTGTTCAATTGATTTGAGAGTAGAATAAACTTGATAAACACATTTCGGAAATCGTAGTTTTACTTGCGTTTAGAGTTCATCACTTTATTTCGTAGGTAAAACACTCACTTTTTATGTTTATCAAATGGCGCCACTGCCATCTTAGTTTACTTTTGCATTGTTTTCGTAGAATTATTAGTCTTCCTAAAGTCCCATTTCACCCACCTACCCTTGTTTGATTCTAACTGTGGTCGCCCGCTTTTAAACCGCAAGTTCAAAGAAAATTTGCACGGAAGCACTTTCGCTCGGGCGAGCCGACCCACGCTTATCACGCTGGACCTTGAGCGCGGCCCGCTTAACGACCTGCGGACTCAAGTCTACACCTAAGCGCGACACATTTTCCATACGAGCGCAATGCGCTCGCCGGGTTGAAATTGCCCGATTTCACAGGTTTGTTTCAAACTTCCATTTCTTCAAGTTTTTCAGTGTTTTAACTTGTTATATACACTGAACACGCGTGAACAAGACGCTATTCATAAGCGAAGCAAGGGCCTTGTCGGTATTCCTTTCTTCTACACCTCATTATCTCGGTAGAGGTTTATACTAGTATATCGAGAATTGTTTGGAGTGTTGCATGTTTAGTTAAGTTCGACTTAGTCTTGCATGAGATTAAGGTCCGGTCGAAGAAAAACAACTAACGTAATTATCACGGCAACGTCGACAAACACGTCTATCTAGTATACCACCCATTACACCTCTAGCTACTATTCCACACACACCACGATATAATGGTGAAGAAAGAGAGCTCCCCTCTCGACTTCTCTACAAAGCCTTGAGCGATAGTCCCAAATCTTGCATCGTTCTAGCAGACCCAGTGAGGGATTTTCGAATCCCCCTAAATATTTTTAATTTGTTACCCGTTTTTCATGGTTTAGACCATGAAAAACCTTATCAACACATACGTAGGATTGAACAAGTCCTAACAACATTCCACCATCCTACGGTTGGTGCAAAACAAATTAAACTGAGGGTATTCCCTTTCACCTTAGCCGATAAGGCGGCGTCTTGGTTAACTGCCCAAGCGCCTAATTCTGTGGACTCGTGGGCTAAACTTGTTCAACTGTTTATGGAACATTTTTACCCACCCCTAAAAACGGATAAGATGCTTTCCAAGATTCATTTCTTTCGACAAAATCCTCATGAATCATTTTCTGAGGCTTGGAATCGTTTTACCGATCTCCTTATAGAGTGTCCACATCATAACCTAGCGAAAGACACGTTAGTTCGTGCCTTTTTCAAAGGACTTCTACACCACCATAAAGAAGTCCTTGACATAATGAATGGGGGTAGTTTCCTAAATAAAGGAGCCTCGGAGGCTTACAAATTTTTAGAAGATCAAACTAAGCACAATAATAATTGGGGGGGTAGTGATGATATCCCCCGCTCTGCTAGTTCTTCTTCAATAGTTAAGGCCACCGGTATGTTTGAGATGAGACCCGACCCAGAACTTAAAAATTTAATCGAATCTCTTACTAAAAAGGTAAAGGCCATTTCTGTACAACAAAAGTCTATCCCCGTCATGAATGCCAACTCCAACCCATGTAATTTCTGTTTGAGTCCTGAGCATCCCGACTCTTATTGTCCTCTAGCTTATGAACAACAACCACCAGAACAAGATAATGTTTGCTCTATTAATAACTATCCTATTCCTAACGCCCCTTGGAGACAACATCCCAACTTCAGTTGGAGAAATAATCAACAAGTAACACCTCCAGGGTACAATAATCAAAACGTTAGGCAAGCAAACAATTATAACCAAGCTCCACCTAGGCAAGGACAAGGACAAGGTCAGGGGAATTATAATAATTATAACAACCAAGTGCAACCACGACAAGGTCAAGCACAAGGTCAGAATAATTATAATAATTATAATACCAATAGAGGTATCGTTCCGGTTAACAATAATAACTATCACAACCCGCCCAAAAATAATCAACGAGAGATAGTTCCAGTTGCACCACCTGTGACTACTACACCTACACAACCGGATCGTATCGACGCCTTTATACAAGTTACCCAACAACTTTTCCAATCCATGACTCAATCAAACCAACAGATTTTACAATCTATAAATCAGGGCATACAACAATTAGCCCAAGAATAAATACAACCAAAAGGTGTGTTTCCAGGTCAAGCGATACCTAATCCGAAAATAACAAACACAGCCTTTGAAATGAACGGTAATACTAGTACGGATAATACAACCGTAGGAGAGCTAAACGTCATCACCACTCTCCGTTCTGGAAGAGTGGTAGATAACAAAGTAACTATGCCTATAGTTACCCCATCAGTACTCCCTACACTGGATATTGAACTAGATACCGAAACAGAAACTGAAGAGCCTACCACTGTAGAGGTACGAGTTAAACCACAACCTAAGAAACACATAGCCAAGGTTAGACATCCAGTTGAGCCATACGCCAAATATAGAGAAAAACCACCGTTTCTCCAGAAATTAGCCATGCTAACCAGGGATACGAACTTTGAGGAGATTAGGAACGTTTTCAAAAATCTAACGATAAACCTTCCCTTTCTCAAAGCTATTAAAAGGCTACCTAATCATGCTAAGTTTCTTAAGGAGTTGTGCACTACTAGGCGTAAGACCAATATACCTAAAGACGCCTTTCTAACTGAACAGTTCCCAACTTTATCAGAAAATAATGGAATTGTTAAGTACAAGGACCCTGGTCGTCCTACTGTAAAATGCACCTTAGGAGATTCCCACACGACGACCGCTTTATTAGACCTGGGGGCAAGTGTTAACTTACTCCCATTTTATTTATATAAACAAATAGGTCTACAGGAAATGCAACCTACAAAAATGACGTTGTAGTTAGCGGACCGGTCAATTAAGTATCCTAAGGGCGTAGTGGAAAACGTGCTTGTCAAGGTTCAGGATTTCTACTATCCTGCTGATTTTGTGATTCTCGATACAAAAGTCGCTAATGACTCTGTTCCGATCATCTTAGGGCGTCCCTTCTTGGCAACTGCCAACGCGCTTATAAATTGCCGCGATGGTAAGATGTCCTTATCTTTTGGCCATCTTTCTGTTGAAGTGAATGTTTTTAAAATGATGAAATAGTTACCAGATTCGTCTGTAGATGGAGAGGTCAGTATGATCGAGAGCTTAGCTCAAGATTATTTTAACAACACGTTTCCCGAAAACCATATGTATAAATTCCTTTCTTTTGGAACTTCAGATTTTGTCAATGACTCCTACTTAAAGGAAGTCAACACCATCTTTGAGTCTACACCTATCGTAGAACCTTCGGTTGCCCCACATACTGAGTATGAAGACTTGCCACCTAAGCAAGTATTCATTACGCAAGATGAGGACCCAGAAGAAACATTTATCGATATTCCTCCCACCACAGTGCTTAAACCTCTCCCTCCGGAGCTAAAATATATTCAACTTGATCCGGATGGTAGTCATCCGGTTATTATATCTTCTCTGTTATCTAAGGATGAGGAGACACGTTTAATCAGGGTGATTAGAGAACATCGTTCGGCGATTGGTTGGTCCCTAGCCGACATTAAGGGAATTAATAACCCCGAGGTGTGCACTCATCGTATCCATTTAGAGGATAACGCAAAGACTTCTCGCGAACCTCATCGTCGCCTGAACCCTGCCATGAAAGAGGTGGTTAGGGAAGAAGTCTTACGGTTACTCGACGCGGGTATCATATACCCAATCTCCGATAGCGAATGGGTAAGTCCCATTCATGTAGTTCCTAAGAAATCAGGAATTACCATGGTACGTGATGCTAAAGGTGACTATGTTTTTACACAAGGACCTATTAAATGGAGGATTTGTATTGATTACAGATGTTTAAATGCTATGACACGAAAGGATCATTTTCCTTTACCTTTTATAGATCAAATGCTAGAACGTCTAGCTGGTCATGCTTTTTATTGTTTTCTGGATGGCTACTCTGGCTATTTCCAAATTATTATTGATATTGATGACCAAGAAAAGACTACCTTCACATGTCCCTTTGGAACATACGCCTATAAACGAATGCCTTTTGGCCTTTGTAATGCTCCTAGTACCTTCTAGCGATGTATGCTTCATATATTTAGTGACATGGTAGAACGCTTCATGGAAGTATTCATGGATGACTTTTCTATCTATGGAGACTCTTTCACAGATTGCTTGTCTAACCTGTCTAAGGTTTTGACACGGTGTGAAGAAAAGAGCCTCATTTTAAATTGGAAAAATTGTCATTTCATGGTAAAAAAAAGGGCATAGTACTAGGTCACATTGTATCTAGTGATGGCATCGAACTAGATAAGGCCAAACTAGATAAGATAGCGACTCTACCTATACCACGGACTGTCCGTGACATTAAAGCCTTTCTAGGACATGCAGGTTTTTATAGGCGCTTTATTAAAGATTTCTCGAAAATAGCTAGGCCTTTAACTAATCTGCTTTTAAAGGATGTCATCTTTGATTTTAATTTTAACTGTAAGCAGGCTTTTGACACCTTAAAAGCCACCTTAACCTCTGCACCAATTATACAGCCTCCCGATTGGTCTAAACCTTTCGACTCATGTGTGATGCTAGTGATTATGCGGTTGGTGTTTGTCTTAGGACAAAAACTAGATAATAAGTCCACATTTATTTATTATGCTAGTAAAACCTTAAACGATGCTCAACGGAATTATACAACTACTGAAAAAAGAATTCTTAGTCTGTGGTTTATGCTTTAGATAAGTTTCGTCCTTATTTGGTTGGTTCTAAACTTTAGTTTACACGCACCATGCAGCCCTTAGGTACCTTCTTGCAAAGAAGGATGCTAAGCAGAGATTAATCCAATGGATTCTTCTCCTACAAGAGTTCACATTAGAAATAAAAGACAAAAGAGGGGTCGAAAACATAGTTGTCAACCACTTATCTAGACTTACAAACGACGATGATAGTGATACTAAGTTCATCCCGGACTCTTTTCCTGATGAGCATCTGTATGCTATTTTTTCAGCACCATGGTATGCTGACATTGTAAATTATTTAGCGGCTGATGTTATTCCTTATGATTGGTCAAGAAATGAACATAAGAAGTTCTTGGCCAGAGTTAAGTTATACTACTGGGATGAGCCCTACCTTTTTAAGTATTGTGCGGATCAGATTATTCGTCGTTGTATTCCCCAGTGGGAATATAATGAAATTCTATCGTTCTGCCATGACAAAGAGTGTGGTGGCCATTTTAGTGGGATGAAAACAGCTGCTAAAGTTCTTCAATGTGGATTTTATTGGCCTACCCTTTTTAAGGATGCCCAAGTGCATTGCAAGACGTGTATTCGTTGCCAACAACTTGGGCGAATCACGAAGCGTAATATGATGCCATTAAATCCAATCATGGTAGTAGAAATTTTTTATGTTTGGGGCATTGATTTCATGGGTCCCTTTCCTGTTTCCCACGGCTACATTTATATTCTAGTTGCCATCGACTACGTGTCTAAATGGATAGAGGCCATGGCTTGCCGTAGCAATGACCATAAGACAGTTGTGTTCTTTGTCAAGGAGTATATTTTATGTCGTTTTAGCATCCCTAAACCCATCATTAGTGATGGTGGAACACATTTTTGCAACAGGGTTGTTGCATCTCTAGTAAAAAAGTATGGAGTTACACATAAGGTAGCAACTCCTTATCATCTACAAACTAGCGAACAAGTAGAAGTTTATAATAGGGAAATAAAAAAGATCTTAGAAACAACTGTTAATCCTGATAGGAAAGACTGGTCGAAGCGTCTATCTAATGCCTTATGGGCGTATAGGACTGCTTTCAAAACTCCTATAAGTATGTCTCCCTTTAGACTTGTATTTGGTAAACCTTGTCATTTGCCCGTTGAATTAGAGCACCGTGCCCTGTGGGCTATAAAAAGCCTTAACTTTAATATTGATGAGACGGGTGTCAAACGCAAGTTGCAATTGAATGAGCTTGAAGAAATCCGTAGCGTTTCTTACGATCTCGAGAAGGATTATAAAGCTAACATGAAACGTGTTCATGATAAGCATATCTTGCGCAAAGAGTTTGTCGTAGGTCAATAGGTTTTGCTTTACAACTCTCATCTACATATTTTTCCAAGGAAATTAAAAACCCGTTGGTCTGGTCCTTTTCTAGTTACTGAAGTCACCCCTTACGGGGCAATCACCTTAGTAAATCCCAAGGACAACAGTACCTTTCAAGTCAATGGTCAACGTTTAAAATATTTCCACGAGCTATCGTCCCCGTATGTGGAGGAAGTCCTTCTACTGGACCCTGTCTATGAGGACTGACCTTTGTTTGTTAGTGTACTACCTTTCATTTCCATATACTGGTAAGTGCACCATTCAGGTAACCGGGCCCTCCCTATGGAGTGTGTGGCTGTAAGTACCGGATCCTAAGTCCACGTTGCACATAATTCACGTTTTCCACATTTGCATGTTTTCTCGGTTTTTGAGTCATGTTCCTCTATGGTGTGAATTATGTATTTATTGTTTTTCGTTTTTCTTATAATAAACTATTATAAAAATTTAAAAAAAAAAAAAAATCATAAAAATCATAAAAATCATAAAAATAGCAATCCAACAAGTCCTGGGAATCTGACGTTAAAAGACCCACGTTGAAAACAAATTTTGTGTTTAAAAATTTGTTTGGGGGTGGGCAGTCGGTCTTTCCATCCGGATTGCTCAAACTTTTCATTTGTGTTGCTTAGGCCCGTTAATCATAGTTCATTCGGGTTGACGTTATCTATAACTTAAATTCCCTTCGTTCGCATAACTTACGTCACACACTCACTTCGAGGTGTTTTCCATCTTCTTATACGTCACCCATGGTTGGAATTGAGTGTTTTATGGATCATTGGATTGGAAATTCTCTACTAATCATTTCCATAACTCATTCGCCAAAATCGGACCAGTAACGAAGCGGCAAATTGAATTTGAAATTGCGCAAAATATCGAAAAAGTTTGGAATTCGAATTGGGCTTGGGCCCAAAACCGCACGCACGTGCGTGGCACATGCGTCCCCTTCCTTTCCAAAAACGCAAACAGTCGGTTTCCTTTCTCAAAACCGCCATTAACAATTTAAAAAAAACAAAACCTAGCAACCAAATTAAAACAAAAATTATAATACTAAAAAAGACCACCCACGCCCACTGTTAAAACAATAATACCAATCTCCAACCGTTTCCACCAAGAAAACACCCGACAATCCAAGTTCTAACCTGCCACCGCAACCACCATCGCCACCAACACTATTTTTAAGTGCTCTTCATTAAACTCGCCTCCTCCACAGTCTACAAAACCAATTGTTGTTTCATAAACTTCAATGGCGCAAAGACGAAGAATTTTGCCGGAACAAGCATTTAAGCCCGACCGCTTCGCGCCATTCTATGAAGCGGAGATGATTAGGAGGGATTGGAATAAACTCTGGTACTTGACTGATGAGTTCTATCACTATGATTTGGTCGAACAGTTTTATAAGAAGCGAGAATTCGAGGGAAATAGGATTTTCATAAAGGTAGCAGGAACGAGGAGGGAGGTAACGCGACAGTTGTTGGCTGAGCTGTTAGGCGTGACGCCGAAAGACAACCTAGAAACTACAATTCAGGAATCTCAGTATACTGGAGTTCCTACTTTGATGAGAGACACTGTCACGAAGGGTGAGTACAATCCGAGCTCTCATTACGTCCGACAGTCAACCTTGAGAACCAATCAACTGGCGGTAGCTCAGTGGATTGGTAGGAACGTCCTCAACAAAGAAAAAGTCAGCGACATTGGCCTGCAATGCCTGCATATTCTCTGGATTTTGCAGACAAATAAGTATAATTTATGCATCCTCGAGTTAATTTTAAATGTGATTAGAGGAGTCGGGAAGAGCATTGCGCCTTTTCCCATATTGATTACTAAGATCATGCTCTCTTTTAGAGCTGTTAAAAAATCGACTCCTATTATGATCAAGTTGCATTCAAATGAAACTATTTACACGGATTGCATCCAAAAGACTTGGTAGTTGCCGAGAAATGATGTAGTTGAGTCGGAGGATGAAGGGGAGGATATGACATGGTTGGATGAAGATGCTCTGGATAGGTGTAGCTCTAATGTAGAACGCATGCAAGTGTTGCACACTAGCTTGCGGTGCGTTTATGCCATTTGTGAAGATATACGACATAGGCAGATGATAGTTCCGAAAAACCAGGCAAACCTTCAGACGAACTTTGAAGTAGTAGCAAAACATCAAGAAGATATCTGGTATAATATGGAGACTATACACCAGCGCCAAGAGGACCACTATATAGTACTAAAGGCTGAGATGGAAGCACAGTGCGTGTTCCAAGAAGAGATGCTACGACGCATGCCACCCCTGCAGGACTCTATTTCAGACGAGTCTGAGAGGCATGAGCGTCGTCGCCGAAGGACAGATGGCTCAAACCATTCTGCATCCCAGAACCAATCTCCATCTCAGGGTCCATCTTCATCACATGGCTAGATGTTCACCATCAGTTTGTGTGTCGTTGTTATTTCATTGTTTTATTGTTTAATTAGTATGGATTTTAATTTAATAGTTAAATTTGAATAATCATTGTTTTATGTTATTAGGATTTAAATTTTTAATAATCTGGTTATTTTCAAATTGTGCGTGGTTGTTTCTTGTTGAAACCACCTTCCCAAATTGTTTAGGGGTGGTTTTATTTAATCAATCCATGCTTTTTAGATTACCAGTATTTTTTTAGAAGTTATTTCGGAGTTAGGGTGAGAATATTGCCGATATGGGCATATCTAGGAATAGATATGGTGGTAGGATGAAAATCTCGATAAGATAGGTAGGTTCTATCCTAAATTCAACCTAAAAGATATTAGGGTTGTTTTAGAATCAAGAATATGAGTTGTTTCCATTTTCGGGTTTGGAAATTTTCTAATTTCCGGAAATTTCTATAAAAGCTTTTTGGCAACTTCCCGATTCGTTTCAGCAACTTAAAACCTATATAAGCTTCCTTCATTCTACACTCACAACCCACACTACACCCCACCATCATCTCTCACCTTTCACTCCAAGCTTTTCCTTCTTTTTCCTTTTAAACTTACGTTTTTCGCTGACTTTACTGGCCTTTTGCCCTTTAAGTAGAGCGCGCCACTAAGCCTTTGTCAAAAATTTTACTCAGAGCAGACATGCGCCCAAGTTGAGCGACTTCATGAAGTGCTGGACATCCAATTCTTCGAAATGGACCCGGCGCCCATATCTGGCGCACTGGCTACCGACCTCCATCAACTCAGATATTTCAATTTTTTTGTGTGAGGGTTTGTCCAGGATTTTTGAAGCTGTTCCAAGAGTAGTTGAGATGACATCTCCTATAGTCATACCTAAACAGTCTTTCGAAGACTTGTTGGGAACCGAGACCTATGGAGCATCGTTCCACGAACGGATCATAAAGTTAGGATGGCAGCATCTTCTGTTAAGTAACGACAGCTCATATTCACCTCAGCTTACTGCGTTTTTCTATAATAATATTACCTTCTATTGTGACCAAGAGGGAGAACAAAAATTTTTCCTTGCGATATATGACTCTACAAAGGAATTCAGTAAGTCTTTGGTAGCGTTAGTTTCGGGATTGCTCTTACCTGACCCTATGCACATGTGGGGATATATGACCGATAATACATACCTCTATAACTATACATATTTTCATGAGTACTATGGGGGAGGTGTGTTTCGTGTTATGGACCAAGGGCGATATAACATTACCCTTGGTAGCATGTCCCTGAATGTAGGCACCACCATGTTATTCATCATGATGAATATTTTAGGGGAGTGGCAGTTTATTTCTGCAAATAGTACCGCTGGTGACGTCTTCCCTTTGCTTTAATCAGCGTCGGCGATATGACATTCCCCGAGTATTAGTGGCTAGTTTGAAGAGAGCCCATAGCATGAGGCATAAGTATCTTCTTATGCCTGTTTTGGTTTGCCGCATCATGCGGGGTTGCTTAGGGGTATTTTGTACCCAGTTCACGGATTAGAAAAGGGTTGAAGTCATGAGACCCACCAATCGCGTGGTTTGTTCACTTCGCATTATGACTTGGCCGGGATGGCAGGTGCAACCTCATGCGGTTGCCCCTTACACCCCAACAGACCGAGTCACACTAGAAAGGTTAGCACGGGTAGACGACACACGACGAAAGGCTTGGCAAGTTATCATAGCATGGCAAGACGCAAAAGAGCCTTGGTCCTACAAAGAAGAGGAGGATGAGTCTGAGGAAGAATAAGCAGGACTGCAGGTGAGTTTTAGTTTCAGTTAGTGTCTGTTTATGTCCCAAGCAAATTATTTCTTGTTAACCCCATAATGGGTGGAACTCTTATAGAGTTGCATCAATTTTCCTTTACTATATTAGTATGTTATAACCTTGATTTGCAGATGTTCTAGAATTTCACGCGTTTCCATGGTATTTTTCTACCCTTTTTATTTTTCAATGCTTTGAGGACAAAGCATGCTTTTTTTTGGGGGGGGGGGCATAGAAACACGTGTAATTAAGGCATCTGTTAGGATATAGATATGTATAATATGCATTTATTTTCTAGTCAAAAATTCAAAAATTCAAAAATATAAATAAATAAGTTTATGCTATACACTTAGGAATATGGGTATTGTTTTCTTTCTCTATGCTCTTAACAATCTAGAAGTCTCACGTAGCTTTTGCATCAGAATAATTGTTATAAACTTAGGTTAATATGTAGGTAATAATCTTTGCATCTATCTATAAATATATTACATGAGTATCTATGATTGTTAGCAGGTAAAGTTTCAAAACCTAGGCTAGAATACTTATTCTACAAATCCTGTGAGAATATAGCCTAAAGTCTTATATGAGCCAAAACATTTGAGAAATGACACAAGGGAGAAGTAAAATCCAGATAGAGAAATCACACGTCCACTTGCTAGATCAATTTGTACCATATCCTAAGCGAGAATTTAGGCCTCTTTGGATCGACATAGCCGTAAATTCCAACCTTATGAAATTATTTTCCGCTTAGTCGCCTCTCCGAGCCTTTCTTTAGCCTTCCATAAACCACAATTCCTTTACCCCATTACAAAAACAAAACAAAATAAAAATTCAACTTACCCAATCTAGAATAAGTCCGAGAATAGAATGAGTGAAGAAAGAAGAAGAGAAAACACGTAAACAAAAAATTAGTTAGTTAGTTGAGAAAAAAAAAAAGTTTCCATCCAAGGAAAAGAAAAAGAAAATAGAAATAAATAAAAACTCCAAAAAATAGAATAAAAGAGAGTCAAAAGCCAAAGAAAAGAAAAAGAAAAAAATATGGCTAAGGATGGAAACAAAGTATAGAAGCAAAAGAAAATAACAAGGTTTTCTCTAAGTTACATAATATGAAGACTCTATTATCTCAGACTTGTCCTATTTGAATATCTAATTCCTTCCTTCTTAAACCATCTCCTAATCCCCGCAACACCTAATAAAGACCTCTAGCTCAATTAGGAATAGGTTAGTGTGATAGTAAGTGGCAAATATGTTTGATCGACCCCCAGCTTCCATGTGTGTTATATTGAGATTGTAAGGTAAAGTGTGCCAATCTGCATTAATCGGAGTAGCAAAAAACAGTGGAAAAATCGAGTGATTTTTGTCTTGACATTTATGTGAGGACCTACTTAAGGACGCTATTTCGAATTTTCAGAAACGAACCTGTTAGGCATTTCATAGTATTACTCATAGTATATATATTTGTATCATAGATGATTGATTATTATGCATATATATATATATATTAGCTTAGGGTTTTGACTTGGTTGTTCTTATTCATTTGCTAGTGAGATGTATAGATAGTTGAGACATGAATGAGGAAACAATAGTTTTATTTCTTAGTCGTTGTAGTATAGATGAAGTTTGTGAGTACCTTCACTGGAAAAATCTCACGAGGCTATAGCTCGTCCACTAGGGAATTCCTAGTGGTTTAAGGCCTTATTGCATATGGTAAATGCAATTGCACTCAGCGAAACGAGAGTAGTTAGAACTCCATTTTTGGTCACTTATTCTAATTTCTCATATTGGCTTGAAGACAAGCAAAATGCTGTTTGGGGGTGGTTTGATAAGAGCCCAAAACTGTAGTTTTAACCCCTTAACAATCGTACTTTTAGACCAATTATGTGAATAATAAGTAAGAGTTAATACTGATTACGTGTTTTTGTGCATTTCAGGCTTCAAAGTCCATTATGTGCAGAAATGTGCCACTTTAGCGAGATAACAGAGCAAAGGTTAGTTGCTAAGAAGTTCTGTGATAAAGGCCGAGATTCAAGGAGACAGAGCCTTTGTAAAGCCCGGTCAAGAGCTGAAAAGTCAAAGTCCACGTGGGCAGAAACTGTACACAAAGTTAGCAGAACTTCCGAAGACCATATCTTTGAACTCAGACCTCGGAATTGGGCCTACCTTATGTCAAAACGACCGGCTCGGAAGGAGCTTTCCAATGGTCCAAGCCTTGACCCAATCAGAGGAGCAGAAGTAGACGAAACATCTGTCGAAGCCAACTGCAGCTGAAGAGCCCTTTCTGGACTGAAATAATTGGGTTTTGGGCCCGATTTTCCGGCCCAAAATATGGTTCCAAGCCCATGCACGATTTTTGGATCTGAATGTATAAAAACAAAAGCTTAGCTCTTTGTTAATAGTAGATAGTAGTAGATAATTAGACCTAGATTAAGGATTAGATTAGTAGCCTCCATTAATTAATTCTAGATCTAGTTTTTCAATAGATTAATTAAGTTAGTTCCATTTTCAATTCTTGTTTTAGATTAAGTTCTTGAATCATTGTTCTTGATAGATTAGATAAATAAAGTAGTTATTATTCTATTTCGTTTTTGTCATTTACATTATAGATCTAATTTCAATTCTAGTTCATTTCCATTACTTAATTAGTTTTAATTCTTGTTGATTATCATTTCGTAGTTTAAGTAGATTGAAACATTGTTAGTTAATTTAGTTAAGTTAGAAGTTTAACATGATGTTTAGTTATAATGCAATGGAAAATGATGGTTTGATGAATCAAGGCTAAAACCTCCATTAGAGGAGTTGATGAAGCTTTGATGAAAACTTAGTTGTGTAGTGTAGAAATGTTGTAGCATCTATTCCACTCTAGAAGGTCGTGATTCGCCATGAGAATGGGTGGACGACCTCACATGCTAGTTAGTTTGTGGTAGAAATGTCACGAACACTAGGGATTAGAACTCGAAATTCTTGTCGTAAGAACATAAGAATTGAGATACAACAATCTATGCTAGGTTATTAAGTTGGATTCGAGGTGGATTCAAATCCCCTCTAATCCTTTATCTAGATTCAAAAACCATCGTATTTCCGTAGCTTTCGTAGTCAAATTTCAATATATTGTTATTTAAATTATCGCGTATTTTTAGTATAATTCCCCTCGTAAATCTCTCATAGACTTTAGTAAGAGTAATAGATCTTACAAAACAACCAGTGCAAAGAACTAGGAGTGGAATGAATCTTCTATTCCAACTCTGTTCAATTGATTTGAGAGTAGAATAAACTTGATAAACACATTTCGGAAATCGTAGTTTTACTTGCGTTTAGAGTTCATCACTTTATTTCGTAGGTAAAACACTCACTTTTTACGTTTATCAAATGGCGCCGCTACCGGGGATCGAACCCGGGTCACCCGCATGACAGGCGGGAATACTCACCACTATACTACAACGACATAGTATATCATAGACTTTAGTGTTGTTTTGAGGTATGACTTGTTACTGTGGAATGTATCTATAAACATTACCCAGAAGGTGAGTTTTGTGTCAGTAGATCACAATGTATATCCTTCTTTATCTATCTATAGAAGTATTACTACCGACTTAGCCAAAAAAAAAGGTCAGTTGGGTTTTGGAGGTTCATTAAAAAGATATTCTAGAGTAGGAATGAAATTTCCTATAGGGAATCACGGTTATTCTTGTCTTGACAGTGTTTAAGAAAGGCGTGAATAATGATTCAAGTTTTGACCTTTGTTTTCAGTTGTATAGCAAGGACCAAGTGGACCGAAGAAAATGTGGAAGGTCCGGGGCTAAGTTTATGTGGGAAATGCATGGAATAAAAACTTAGAATATCATAGTAGATTTAACCCGATTAGGCTATAAAACAAGTTAGAAGAGCCTTGGTTAATTCCGAATATTAGGCGATTTAGGTGATGATGTCGTTGTTGTTACGTAATCGATTAATCGGTTGTGGAAAGTATCCGACATAGTCATCTCAACCATTGTTTTTCCTCCTACATAGTTTCCACTTGAGTCGGTGTGAATTGGGTTAATTTGATGTTTACTACGACAACACATTTTGCTGCTTTCTGACATGGTCTCCTTGTAACACTGTAACAGTACACAGGTTAGTCGGGGGATAACTTCACTAGGAAGCACAAGAAAAGGCTGGATTATTCAACAATCCTCAGTTACTGATCTATGCACTACAAACAGAAAGAATTGAACTCACAGAGTGACTATTAGTTGATAGAGGAGGTGAGGAATTATCCATCTCGCTATCAGTTGATAAATAGCCCGGGCGACTTGTGAACACACGTCTGAACAAAAGAAATGTTTGGACGTCACTTGGAGTGTCGTCCCTAGTGGCTTCCCTCGACTCCATGTTTTCTTGATCTACGACTCGCTCACACTGAGTGTTTTGTCTTCGACTAATCTTGTTCTCCTTTAATAATATATTACTTGCGAAATTTAGTCTCATCTTGATTAAACGGTATTGTTAATTCCATATTATAATCTGTTATCATTAACTAAATGTTATTGTAGATTATAAATTGGCAAAAGAAAATCATTCACCCTTTTTATCTATATAACAAAATAGGGTGGTGTCGGACCAACCACACCTCTCCCTAACCTTTGGATTAATTTTATGACATGGAGAATCTAAAAGATGATAGGGTGTGTGCAACTTTGTTAAGTCACTCCATAACCATTTGGTCAACAAAGGCTACATGGGCTGGGCTTTTAACATTGGGCCCTTTACACTTTGTGAATGGACACTATAACTATTTGGGATGGGCCTTTTATGTTAGGCCTTTTTACACCTTTTGGGCTTTTTAAGTTGGTGGACTTGGGCTGGGTTTTTGCAGCGTATATCACGTCGTCGCATCGGGGAAGCGGATCTTGGCGTCGAGGCGCCAGCCAGCGTATTTTTGTCTTCGTCGAGGGGTGGATCTTGGCGTCCCGGCGGGCCGAAGATCGATATCATGCCGCGGCACGGATACTAGTGATAAAAAAAGAAACGTTTTTTTTTTTTTTTGCATTTTATTTATTATTCAACAACAGCCACGTGTCTAGAGATTGGTGTGAGATCTGTCTTCCAGTGGACGATTATGCCCTCACGCGCATGAAAGCAGGAGAGATTGATCGGGACTCATTCCGGATTAACACTTGTTCTCAAATTCAAAAAATGTATTTCGAACCTCTCAAATCTCACTCTCATTTCACCTTCTTTACTTCATACTTGAAAATTTCATACCGGAAATATCAGAACAAGGAGTACAATTTGGTTGAGTAGAAGAAGTTTTTGTTGAGCAGTTTTCTGATGATGAGTATGAATGTGATTTCGATAACCAAAAGGTTTTTTCTTTTTTCACTATATACTTATATTGTAGTACCTGAATTTTATTGCTATTTAGTACAATTAGTTTAATTTGAGCTATGAGAACTTTAGTGTTGTGTTACAATGTGAGAATGTGACTTATAGTGTAGCGGAACTTATGGTCTGCAAGTAGTATTTTGTTATGAAATTATTAAAGTGTAGGCGTTTCTGATACTAGAATTATGATTTTGGCGTCAGGGTCGTCCTCCGTGGCTAACATTGATGAATGGAAATGGAAACTTAGTTTGCTATCAAGTAGCGAACAAGACCAAGAGATAATTAGTAGATATAAAAGAGATAGAAGGGATTATGAGCAGATTTCTAATCTTGTTAAAAAAGGATGGGACTTTACAGGTTAGGGAAATGATTTGTGGCACTTTTTCTTATTTGGTAGTGTTTTTGAAATTGAGTTCTGATGTGCTGTTTATGTTTAAGTGAGCTTTATGGAAAAGTTGTGGTTGCAAGCAAGGTCCCTCTTCCTAACTACAGACCCGATCTTGATGATAAGCGGCCTCAAAGAGAGGTAATAACTCTCTCTCTCTCTCTCTCTCTCTCTCTCCCTGTAGCTGTAAGGTTGATTAAATTACAAAGCTCTATTTGCACAGGTGGTTCTCCCTCTTAGCTTGCAAAGGACAGTTGAAGGTCTCCTTCAGGAACACCTTGATAGAATGCAATTAAGTTCTGGAAAAATCAATGACAATTCAGGTGATCCTAGGGTTGTTGATCAGATTGAAGATTTAAACCCAGACGAGAATCCAGACTCATTTCTTGACAGGTCGGTCATGGAAAAGGTTCTTCAACGTCAAAGTTCTCGAATGCGCAATTTCCAGAGATCATGGCAGGTAATAATTACTTTCTCTGTTGCTGATGCAGTACGCTGTGCAATTATTGTTGAAATTAATCCCACATTGGGAGTCTAAAGCCTAGCCAATCAATATATAAATCATGGGGCCGCTTCACTCATCACCAATTGGTTTTGAGTTGGATGCCCATCTTTAATTATTATGACTACAATTTGGTTGGTGGTAAACATTTCATCACAGTAACACTTCTATCTGCCCACACGCTATTTGTTGGGGGAGTTTATATTGAAAGAAATTGTATACTTTGATGATTGATCCTTCTGTGGGGATCTCTTGTAAATGTCATAATGTGATCATTTGTCTTTACAAACAAATGTTCAGAGTTCAGGTTTGATGATATACGAGCTATTTGTATATTTCGCGTCAGTTTAACATTCTTTATTCTTCCTCTATAAATGGCCCTGCTTTTCTGATGAATGGAAAAAAGGGTTGGGCACTTAAAAGAACACATATTGTTGGTCCTCACACATAATGCCATTAAGTTGCATGGATTTTCTTGTAGTTTGGTGTGGAGATTACTTAAAAGAATACATATTGAAATTATTTAGGGTTTTTCTTCTGGGTTATTGATTTTATATAGCGCTAAATTTGATAATTTTTTTAATTCCCAGGAATCGCCCGAGGGAAATAGGATGCTGGACTTTAGGAAATCACGTCCTGCATACTCAGAGAAGGATAGGCTACTCTCAGCTATTGCTCGAAATCAGGTTTTACTTTCGTGCTGATGCCCTTCCTAGAAGATTTCAGTCGAGTATGATGAGTATTGTTTGGTTGATAATTCCAAGTTGTGTACATGCGTAGTCATGTGCATAAACGATTTAGATCGTTTTTCTAGTGGTGCTGGAGCATATGCTGTTAAAATATTAAAGGCTAGAGTACTCCATATTATCAAGGGGTACAGGTAATTAGACACAAAAGCCCCTCTTGAGTTAGGGATTTTCCCTTTTGTTGTGTTTTTTCGTTTCGTTTTCTGGAGATTCTTCCTTCATTTTGTACTGTGCTTACGAAAATAAGTTGGGAAAGAACGAAATACATCAACAATAAACAACCACCTCATACTTTGACTTTTTTTTTTTCTCCTTGTAATGACTCATTGCGACATTAATGGATTAAGAGTTTGACTGGGATTTGTCACTTGAGCTGTAGCTTTTAAGAAAGTTACTTTCTGGCTTGAGCTCATTTATGGTTCCTTCTGTATGGTTCCAACTTATGATAAACTTGGATCCAGTTTATGTATGTATATAAGACAGTCTTTTTCATAGTAAGCTTCAGTTTGGAAAGCTGTGCCTGTAATATTGTTAAATCTTGTAAATGCAAATGTGATCCTGGAACTATTTATAAAACAACATTTTGGCTTGCAAATGTAAAAACTATTTTGTTATAAATTTTTATTGCTATTATCTTTTGTGTTAATGTATTTGTAACAAAACCTTTTTGGTAATTTGCAAAGGTAAAATTTTGTCCATCTCACATCCCCCACAGCTCCGGGAACATGTCACAAATTTTTTCTGTGTGTTGGTATTGCATTAATAATTTAATAATAAAAAAAAGGAGTAAAGCTCAGATTTAACCTTTAAGTATGCAAATTGGATAAGCATCGACAGATTCTCTCATCTGTCTACTATTTGTCTTTTCACATATGCTCATGGAAGTGGAAGCTATTGATATTTCCAAACCAGTTAGGTAAAAATTTGGACATATTTCCAACAGGCTGTTTTTGCACGCGTTATATCCGGTTTGTGAATTTTCTATTGGTGTTACCAATTGTTATTTTTTTTTATATGACAGGTCATTGTGATCTCTGGAGAGACTGGATGTGGCAAAACCACTCAGCTTCCTCAGTATTTATTAGAGTCTGAGATAGAATCTGGTCGTGGAGCATTTCGTAGCATCATCTGTACACAGCCTCGACGAATATCTGCTATGGCTGTTGCAGAAAGAGGAGAGCCTCTTGGTGATTCTGTAAGCTCTTTCTCTCTCTCTATCCTAGGCGAAACAAAAGAGGAGGAAGCAGTGAGAAGGGAAAACGAATGGCAAACCGAGTTGCAGGGTAAAGATTTCAAGGACAAAAACACCAATAGATTCCTCTCAAAATGTTGGCTGGAGCTGCACAAGTTTTCTTGCCCGCTCCAGCAGATAACCAGACAATGTACATGGTGAAAGAAGGTCAAATATCCAGTGGTTTAGTGCTGTCAAGTTCCCTTTTAGAGAAAGGGCGAGAAGACAGTGGATATCAATCCATATCGGAGTACATTGGCGTTCTCAGCAAAAGTGGCGATCCATTAATTGCCAACCAGAGTTTGGGGAACTTCAGATTTCTTGGTACAAGTTCTGATGTCAACCGAGGTAAGGGTCCAAGGGAAGCATTTATTGTCGAAAGAGATAATACTTCATCAAACATTGAATTGAGACTTGGGCAACCTTGTCAGCAAAGTTATAATGTGGAAGGTTCAGTTGTATCAACTTTGCAGCCACAGCCATTTGTTATGTACAGCAACAGCCCAAAGCCATTACTACAGGACCCCGTTTTTCATAATGGTGAATACTTGAAGAAGAATTTCAGTTGTTGACATTCTGATTTGATTATTTCATAAGTTGTTTCTACGAAATTTCCCTGATTATTTTGTATTTTTTCCTTTTGTGCAGTGGGAAGTCCCATGTTAAAGGAGGAGTCGAGGCAAAATCTTGGGGGTCTTCTTCCTTCAAACACGTCAATTTCTCATAGAGGGATCCAAAGCAAGTCCAACGTTCGGCATCTTGCCCCTCGAGATTCGGCAAAAGTAGAAAAATTGAAGGGTGACATGGTTAAGAGATCACATACATATCTTCCGCAATTTAGTACCCTACCTGAAAGGGATGTGCTGTCTCAGACTAGTAAGAATAGGATCAATTATAGTGAGACTTTTATGTTTAGGGCGCCACATGGTGTATATAGTGGTACCATCGGCCCCTCGGAATATTGTAGTAACAGAAAAGATGGAACAGAGGAAAAACAACTTAACAACATTATACTGGGTCATTTCAATCACGCGGATAGATGTAAAAGGGTTCAGGACACCGCTGATAATTGCTACTATGGCACAGAGAGAGGCAATTCCCTCTTTAATAATAACCAGATGGCTGGTCCTAGTCCAAGTGTTGGATTCACAAGTGATAGCCGTCTATCTAGTGCTTCAACTGTGAAAGGAAAGCAATCTTCTTATTGGTGTCACTCAGCGGCGATTCTGCATGATGCATCTGATCTCAGACACTCACATGGAAAAACCTCTTTCCTTCAAAACAACAATCATTTTGATCACGGTCTTCTAAGATCCTTCAATTCTTCAACTTTAACTGCTGCACCAGGTTTGCCTTTGTCAGAAGCATCGACGGGCTTCACTTCAACAAACTCAGTCGGTAGACCAAGTTTGACACATATGTTGTCCAACAATGAGAGTGTTGATATAAGCCCTCATTTCCTGGATGAGAATTTAAGGTTGCTTGCCTTGAGGTATGCATTAGATCCGTCTAAGCAGAAGCATCCAATCACTTCCGCTGAAATGGAGCAACAGCAAGGGAGACTATACTCTCTCAACAGAATTGCAGCAAAGGGGCACTACTTTAGGTTCTTTAGCAGCTGAAGAACCAGAGGAGGGACCCTACAATAACATTAACAATGGTGCTCTAGAGATCGCTGTTAAGCCGCTGCAGACATGCTCTAATCATTACGTGGATGGTAATTATGAGAAGTTGGGAGGTGTGACAGGTAACACAGTTACTGTACAGTACCTCGCTGTCAACTTTGTATTATAATGGGAACAATCTCCTTCATTACTGTAACTGTTTGGCTGATCTCTCAATGCAGGTACAAAAAACTGGTGCAATTTCTCGACTCCCTCTCGTGGAATTTCGGTAGAACCTGACGTTGCATATCCACTTTCTCATGAACCTCTTACTGATAAACAGTCTTTGGCAAGGTTAGTTTTCAGAAATATTCAATAACGTCAATAAAGTCTCATCCAGAATATATTTGGAAATTCAAGTCGATTGAGATAATATATTTCACAGTATGCAATATGATAAATAAAACAAAATGCCAAATTCTCATGAAATTCTGGAACTGTAATTTTGACAGAAACTTAGGACTTAAATGTTTTTAATATGATCAAGGTTGATATATTACGTCTGGAATTCTTTTTTGATATATTTTCAGGAAAGAAACAAGTTAGTACCTGTGTGGAAGTGAAATGCTTTGTGGTATTCATCTCTTTTAAGTGTATACTATTTGTTTTCAGAAGTTTTTATTGGTGCTCTAGCCTTGGGGCTTCTGGCCCGGCGTTTTGTCTTTTTGGTCTTTTTGTGTCGAGCCTCTGGTTCACCTCTCGTCCTCTCATGTAGGTCAGCACCTTATAATAGGCCTATAGGTGCCAACACAGTTAGGTAGGATGTATTAGAGCATCCTGATGCGAGTCCATCCTCCTCTCTGTGTATCCTTTCTCTTAGAATATTAATTCTAAAAAAAAAAAAAGTGGAAGCAGAAAAAGCTCAATAAGGGCAAACATACTGACTTTTTGAAGTTCCTTAACAAGCAAGAAACAATTATCAAGCCTTTCACTGCCACTGCCACTGCACCACTCAAATTTTTAAAAGGACAACTATGCGAAGTTACGCACCACTCACTGTTTATAGTTGTCTTGATTGAACTGTTTGGCTGATCTTATTGTTGTATATGCCATGAAGCCCCTTGATAATTTATGCACAAGAAATACATTAATAGACAGCGTAACAGAGTTCGTATCTTATTAGATCATGAAGGGTGTTTATGTCTTATATTGATTTTATTGGTTTTTTGACTTTTTGTTTTTATCGAAAGAATATAATTTTTCATTCATTATAGAAAGAACTACAACACATCCAAGATTAGGGTTTGTAGGATTCTGCATGGACACTAAGACACACTACTTGTCATTACCACCCCACCTTGTTCATCCTTAGCAAGGCAACGTGTTCAGGAAAATAATTTTCATTAATCGAAAAAAATATATAAAAATGTTTT
Organism: Coptis chinensis; assembly: GCF_015680905.1. Classification (NCBI taxonomy): domain Eukaryota; kingdom Viridiplantae; phylum Streptophyta; class Magnoliopsida; order Ranunculales; family Ranunculaceae; genus Coptis; species Coptis chinensis. The sequence goes on along the minus strand of NW_028238161.1, from coordinate 23,044 downwards.
AAGAAAAAAAGAAGCATTTCGTGATGTACTGGATCGATATTGTGTTTTGATATCTTATCTCAAGTTGCGAAACCGCTCCCCATCACTCTGTAGTCTGTGTTGCTATTTTTTGTAGTCCAAGTGACTCAGTATTTGCACCCTTCACATTGTTCTATTGATATTTCAGCCTTGGAAGAACCGAGAACAACATTGTGATATCTGGCGAGCATGATGTATGCGGTCAGAGAGAACCAAGCTCATTCTTCCCTGGAAAGTGCTCCTCTGCGGTTAAAGCCTCAAAGACTGTTCCTTCAATATTTGACAATGGTCGTTTGGTACACGAGGACAAATCAAGTACGTTAAATCAATCTGAGAACTTGAACAGGAAAATCCCTGTGCAAAATGGCTGTCATACTTCTCAGTGGAGAGATGTCCCAAGCAAACATATTAGGGTTGGTAGCTGTACTAATGTCGAGAAGCCAACTAAGGTACTTGATGCCAGCAATGTTAATGTTCAAGTTGTAGAAATTGCTGTGAAGAGATTTGATGGAACTCACAAGGCTGAGTCTTTGAAAGAGCAGCAGATGTCAAATGCATATTCAAGCTGTTCTGCACCTGCTGTCACTGAGATAACAGTTGAGGTTAATACTGCGGGTTCCTGTACTATTGATGCTGGGACTGATAGGTTTGTGAATGATCATGTAGTTGATGAGGGTTCTGGCATTGAAAGATGCTGGTCAACTGATGATGAAGCACTGAGACCATCAGTGCTTGTCACACACTCCATTTATCCAAAGGTGGCAGATCCTCATCCTGTTTACCCATTCGATCATCGCGTGGCCTTGTAGACAATCATAGGCTTCAAAGCCCCCTTGGTCGGAAGAACGTACAAAAACGACTTCCTACAGGGGATTTGGGGTATGAAAGCATCCTCGAGGTGCAACTAACAATACTTACTATTTAGACACATCTAAACAATATTACAGCTGTCTCGTTGGATCAGGGTAATTCACCCCAAAAAACTATAAGACCAACCTTGGCCCTAACAGGCTTATGTGTTTTAAGGCTTTCTAATGGCGTACCAAAAATCAAAAAGGAAGAAGAAGATGAAGAAGAAAAGAAGAAGAAAAGACATCAAATAAAAGTACAATAGAAAAATAAAATAATGATATAATATAAACTATTTTGGCATCTATACACAAGAATACATAAGTAATAGTAGCTTTGTAGAGAGAGAAAGAGGCTAACAAATGGTATATCATGAGATAGCTTCAGACTTTTAGTGCACCAATACCATAATGATCATTCCACATCTTCTGCATATTCCGAGCAACCATCTTCTCGGTAATGAGTTCTATTGGGGCAATATCTGGTGGGAATTGAAATCCCCACACAGACCAAATAGGTATATTGCACACATCAATTTTGTCCAACTTTTCGATAAGTTGTGTCGTCTGAAACAGAAAAAATGCAAAGTTAGTTAATTCAAGTATATTTGCTTCAATACAAAATAGTATTTATGGGCTGTGTACATTTGCTTCATTTTCAGTTCAAAAGTGTTAAGGGAGTATATCTAATGGAAATAACAGGATCTATCATTAATATTCAAGCATTCATACAGATTATCAAGCTAAACTTTTTCTTTCTTTTCCTACATCTAATGTTCAACGATATCTCTCTCATCCTATATTGTAATTATCATTTTTCGCCTCAAGATTTTGGAAAAAATAAAAATAAATAATAATTACGACTACTACTTTGTTCACAATCTTGTCATATATATCTAGTCCGTGCCTAAGATTACTCTCTCTCTCTCTGTCTAATAAAATAAATTGAAATCTTACAATCATTTTGGTTTGGTTATAGTCGCAATTCAAGATAATGTGTTGAAAATGCCATATGCAAAGAAAAAGATTGTTGGAGAGTAATTTCATGAACACATCAAGGGGTTTGGACTACGCCTAAGATTACATTCTCTCTCTCTCTCGTTATCCCAAAAAAAAACATTCACCTTGATTTTCGTCGCATTTCAAGGTAAAATGTTGAAATTGTCTCTCGACCTAATATGAATAAATATTCGCGTATGTTACGTTCGAATCAGACTCTTTACCTGATCGCAAATAAAGCTTTATTCCAAATATGTTGGCCTTCTAAAAAAAATGGGCATGCATACCATTGAGTGAGCAAGGAGATCTATCACATATATAATAACTAACCAAACTAAGCCAAATATTTCATAGAAATAGGACTAGATTCACCAAGAGAAATGACATCCTAAAAGTACATAAACAACATATCAGTGCGGTCGAAGAAAATTGTTGGAGACCAACTTCTTCAACAAACACATCAATGGTTATTAGTTCGTGCCTGATATATATTACCTAATATCTCTCTATCTCTCTCAAATAAAATAAAATAAAATAAATCTTCTAATCACCTTGATCGTAGGTCGCAATTCAAGGTAATGTGTTGAAAATGTAATTCAACCTGAGATGAATAGATAATTGCAAACAAAAAGTATAAATACCTCATATTTGTACACAGGTTGAATTGACATTTTGTAGAAAAATACAGGTATCATTTTTTCTAGAAATCAAAACTCTGATCCGTTTGTTTACATAGAAACTAGACTTCAAACTCTTTCCAACGGTATAGAGTACGGGCACGACATATGCCACTTAGTTTAGCGACATGTGTTATTTTTCAAATATAACATGTTTACCGTTCTAATTCAAATTTGAGTATCGTTTAAAATTGACGCTTTATAGAAAAAACATGTATCTTTTTTTTTTCCCAAATCAAAATTTTGATCCATTTTTTTGAAATAGAAAGTAGACTTCAAAATCTTTCCAAAGGTATATAGCACGATGCATGACACTAAGTATAAAGGCATATGTGAGTTTTCAATATGAGGTGTTGACTCGTTCTATCTCATATTTTGTGTGAAGTTTGAAATTGACATTTTGTAGAAAAATACATGTATCGTTTTTTCTAGAAATCAAAACTTTGATCCGTTTGTTTACATAGAAACTAGACTTCAAGTTCTTTCCAACGGTATATGGCACGAAGTATGCCACTTAGTTTAGTGACATATGTTATTTTTCAAATATAACGTGTTTACCATTCCAATTCAAATTCGAGTACCATTTAAAATTGACGTTTCGTAGAAAAACACATGTATCATTTTCGAACACACCGAGGCTCGAATATATCTGAATTTGAGAATCATCCTTATTACTTCGTACATATTAGTTTAAGAGTTTAGTTTAATGGAGCACCAATTATTCCTTTGTTCTAACTTCACTTGTTCACCATCTTCCTTGACAACATTCCCTGCCAACTTCTTCGTCCCTCACACAAACAAGAAGACTTTTTTCTATGTGAAAGCATCCAAAAAGCAATCAAAGAAGACCCTTTCACGGATTCTAACAACTGAAGCTGCTGTTCAAGGTATTGAAAGGAGAGCTCTTTTTGCAAGGTCGACTCGCCTTTGGCCCAAGTCGGTTTTAGAAGCTTTGACTGGAGCTATAACTAACAATCAATGGGAATCTGCTCTTAAGGTATATTAGCCTCATTTCGTTCCAAGCTTTTAACTTTATTCATGTTCTTCATATTTGTTTTGCCTCTTTTAGATTTTTGAACTACTACGTAAGCAAGATTGGTACGTACCAAGATGTCAAACATACACAAAACTTTTTGTTATGCTTGGGAAATGTAAGCAGCCTGGATATGCAAGTTTGCTTTATGAGAAAATGGTGGCCGAGGGGCTCAAGCCTTCTATTGATGTTTACACTTCCCTTGTCAGTGTTTATGGTCTAAGTGGTCACTTTCAGGAGGCTTTTGGTATAGTGGATGATATGAAGTCTGTTACTGATTGCAAGCCGGATATTTACACATATTCGATCCTCATTAATTGTCTTTGTTCTAAATTTCACGCTTTGATCCGATTGAGCTGGTAATTTTCGACGATATGTCATATCTGGGTATCGAGTGTAGCATTGTGACCTATAATACCTTGATTGATGGATATGGTAAAGCTTGAGATGTTTAAAACAGATGGAGAAATTACTTTCGATGATATGACAAAGAACAATAAATGCCTACCGATGTTTACACAATGAACTCCTTCTTATGGGCTTATGGGAATGTTGGAGAGATCAAGGAGATGGAGAGGTGGTATGAGAAGTTTCAACTCATGGAAGTCCAAATGACATAAAAGACGTTTAATATCTTGATCGGATCATATGGGAAAGCACGATGCATGACAAAATGGAGAAAGTTATCGATTTTATGAAGAAAAGATTTTGCTCTCTAACAACTATAACTTTCAATATTCTTATTGAGATGTTTGGGAGGGTAGGCAACATTGTGAAAATGGAATATTACTTCGGATGATGAAGTACAAAGGAGTAAAACCTAATTGCATACCTCTTGCTCTCTTGTTAATTTTTATAGTAAAGCCGAAACTATACAATATCGCCTTGATTTTGAGGCAAGTGGAGAACTCGATGTAGTTTTGGATGCCCCTTTTTCAATTGTGTCATCGGTGCATATGGCCAAGTAGGGGAGTTGCAAAGGATGGAGGAGATGTTTGTCGAGATGAAGCGGAGGAAATGCATGCCCGATAACATCACCTTTGCTACTATGATCCAAGCCTACACCGCTTTCGGGTATGACTAAGTCACTCAACAGGTTGGAGACCGGTTTGCTCAATAGAAAAGAGAACTTCGTGTATGTTGTGTAATTTTTTTTTTTTTACTGAGCTTGCAACTAGCTCGTAGAAGTCACTTAAAAATTTCATTGATGTCACATCTGCTTTATCTATATATATATATATATATATATATGTATGCACTTTGGCTTGTGATTATCCTGCCGTCCATGCTTTACGTGATCATTTGAAATAACTGAGAGAAAAAAAGTCATGTTTCTTAGTGAGAGAAGCTCTGTCTTTCTCTCATTAGAAATAATTTAGATATTACCCATTAGGTTCCTTATTTGGTACTTAGTCTAAGGTCATCAACACCTTATCTCTTGCTTGCCATAAAAAACTTTTACTTTATTTCGTAAAATCGAGAGGAAGAACTACTTCTTTGCTCAATTTCAAGATCAAATGTTGTCATTCTTCGTTGTTAATCGAACCTTTGTTCCATGGGATTTCTTGGGAGGGAATCCTAATGCTAATCCTCAAGAGAAAGTTGTCGATTTAGTTGAAGCTGAAGTGGCACCTTCAGGAACAAGATCATACGCCAATGTCACCAAGCAAAAATTTGGTCGTAATGTCGATGTCAGATCTCCCTACCCCTGGATGATATGCCATGGTGAATACCCAACTATTTGCTTGCTAGAAGAGGAAGTCGATAAAGGTCTTGATTATTGTAAGTTTTCTCTAGTGGGAAGGCTTGATATGACCAACACAAAGATTGAAAATTTAAGAACAAGCTTGAAAGAGCTGTGGAAATGAAAAGGTGCAATAAAAGCTACACCTTTAGGTTCTTGGATTTATCATGTTCAGGTTTGCATTGGAAGATGATTACAGAAAAAGTTTGGGAATAAGGTTCATGGTTGGTAGAAAAGCAAGTGCTAAGGTTGAGCAAGTGGTCACGAAACTTCTCTCGAGAAGCAAAGCGCAAATCATCACACCGCCTATTTGGATTAGATTTCCAGGCTTGGGACTGGAATATTGGGAGGTTAAGAACCTCGTGGCAATGGGGAAGGCTTTGGGTAGACCCCTATATGTTGATGAGACTACAACAGCAAGAGACCTAGGTTTCTTTGCTAGTGTAATGATCGATGTAAACTTGTCAAAACCAATTCCGGATAAAATTTGGGTAGAGTCGAAAAAGCATTCCATAGTGTTTTGGCAAAAGGTGGAAACAGTGAAGCCTCCAAATTCTGTAGGCATTGTAAAGGAGTTGGGCATTTGGTGGCAGAATGCAAATTCCTTAAGCAAGATCTTGCAGCTGCAGAGAAGAAAAACACTGAGGAGCAAACAAAGCAAGGAGAAAACCTTTCTAAAAATCAAAATAAAAAGCGCAAAAAGAAGAACAAAAATGCAGTGATTGAGTTAGACAAAGAGAATGTCTCTAATGAAGTAGATGCCAGCAAGCAAGCTGAAGTGCATGGTGAAGCTGTTAGTGGAGTTATGCATAATGTAGCTGAGGTGTCCAATGTCGAGCCTCGACAAATGGTAGAAGAAAATGAGCAAATCCCACCTGTGGAGGCAATCCTAGTGACTGAAACCCAACTGGTAACTGAGTATGATGAAGTACATGCAATTGAAGATGATACACTACAAAGGAATGGAGAATTCACTAGTATTGGTGATGCTTTGGTCCAAAATATTGTAGTGAGTAGCCCATCAAATCCAGCAAGTCATACTCCTGTTCGGAATAACTTTGAATTACTGGATCAAGATGAACCACCTGATTCTGATGCCATTGCCGCTGTTGAAGATAGAGTTCCTGATTCACCAACACAGGAACAAGTCATCAGTGAAGCTGCACAAATTAGTTAGAAATGACCTGTGCAAGATGATGTTTTGAGAACTCCTAAGACGTTTGCACGGGTTGGCAGAGGGAAGAACAAGAAGTACGCTTCTGGTCAACAATCTTCTACCAAGTCCCCAACACTCCCAATGAAAGTCATTTATTGGAATGAGGGGTTTTAGGAAACTGAATGCAGCAGAAAGGTGCAGAGATCTAGTAACAGCTTTCAATCCTGATATTGTTTTGGCGATAGAGCCTACGATAAAGCCTGATATAGTATTAGTTAGTTATTTAGCTAATTCTTATTTTGACTGTAATTTTTTCCATAACGACTCTGTTGAAAAGTTGGGTAATGTATGGATACTATGGAGAAAAGGACTTCAAGTAGACTTGCTTGAAGTCCCAAATCTGCAAATTTCTGTCAAGGTTGAGGGTAATGTCATTCACACCGCCGCATGCTCATTGCCTCCACAGGGAAAGAAGAAACCTTTGGTCTGATTGTAGAGTTTATCACCACCAATTGAACCATGGCTGGTCATTGGTGATTTTAACATTGTAATGCGACAAGAGGAGAAGAAGGGTTGGTTACCACCTATTAGGATTGCAATGAGGGAATTTTATGAGGCAAGAATAAATCGTGTGAACAAAGCAGAATATCCTTACTCGGGCCTTAAATATACCTGGACCAACAAGCAGCAAGGCGTCAATAGGGTCTTGGGCAAGTTGGGTATGGCTTTCTTTAACTCGGCATGGGAGTCGAAATACACTGGGTGGAAGTATAGAGTTGCAAGTTGGCTTGGGTCTGATCATGCTCCTCTTTTGGGAGCTAATATGGTTGTTCCAAAGCCTAGAAACGTTCCTTTTAGATTCAATAAAGTATGGTCCAAACATGAAGGGTTCCTAGCTCTGGTTAAGCATAGTTGGGAACAGGAAGTGATTGGCACACCAATTCATAGAGTAGCACTGAAGCTCAAGCAAGTTAAGTTCGATCTTAAAGCATGGAATTACAATGTGTTTGGTAATGGGATTATTAACAAAGTAGTCTCCAAAGAGCAGAGTGGGTTTATTCAAGGTAGAAATTCTCAAGCAAGTATTGGTTTGTCTTCTAAAATGTTCAATGAGCTAAAGATGAAAAGAAAAGGGGGTAATGTGGCTGTCAAGGCTGATATCTCCCAAGCCTATGATACCCTAAGCTGGGACTTTTTATTTGATGTTCTGAACAGCTTTGGATTTTCTAGTAAGTGGATAAATTGGATCAGAGCACTACTCAGCTCTGCAAAAATCTCTGTCCTTGTTAATGGTGGCCCTTGCGAGTTCTTTTCTGTTGGAAGAGGTCTCCGCCCCCTGTCTCCACTATTGCTTGCATTGGCAGAAGATGTGTTGAGCAGAGAGTTTAACTAAACCTTTGGTGGAGGTCAAAGGGTTTCCAGGTCCATCTCATTTACTATTTGTAGATGAGGTCATAATTTTTTGCAAAGGTACTTTAAAAGGGGTGAGGCATCTAACTCGGTTACTAGCTAGATATGAACCAGCGTCTGGTCAAGTGGTGAACAAAGCGAAGAGTAAGATCTTTATTGGTGGTATGAGTCTTGCCAAAATTCCTACAATTCAACAACCACTAGATATGCAACTGGCCAACTGGGTACAATGCCTGAAAAGTACTTAGGCGTTCTCTTGGTACAAGGGAGAGCAACGAAAGAGATAGTGGGTTTACTGTTGGGTAAAATAAAAGGTAGAATTTCAAGCTGGAAAGGGAAAATGTTGTCATTCCAAGGGAGGGTGGTACTTGTTGAATCTATATTGTCAAGCATCCCACTTTACAATATGTCAATTGGCCAACTAGTCTCATTAAGGAGTGTGAAGCAGTTATGAGAAATTTTCTATGGACCGAGAGGGAATCCAGCAAACTCGAAGAAGATCACAATAGCATGGGACAAGTGCTGCAAACCCACAAAGGAAACTCGGGTTGAGAAGACTCCAAGAAGTGAACAAGGCTTTATTAATGAAGCTGGCCTGGCATATTTCAAAAGAAGACCAATCAAAAAAAATATTTCAAAAGAAGATGATGATTTTGCAAAGTTTATGAGATGTAAATATTTGACAAGGGATGGTAATGTAATTAAATATATACTCGGCCAGGACATCAATTTGGCCAGGTATTAAGTGGGCTTTGGAAGAGATTAATTGCAGATATCAGTGAAAGATTGAAAATGGTGAAAAGATAGACATTTGGCGGCATAATTGGGCAAGTAACTCTTGGTCGCGAAAGAAGTCATGGCTTTGGTGATGATACTTTGAAGGGTTGCAGGTCTAAGTTAGCTCAGATCATTGTTAATGGTGATTGGAAAATGCCTACTGAAGTGCAACAGGTTTTGGATCAAGCAAATGTTGCTCGGCTCCCACCCTGCTACCCCAGTGAACTTGATGAGTTGATACAGACTCCAGACATAAGGGGTAAGTTCTCTGTCGCATCAGCTTTTGAACAGATTAGAGAAAAAGAGACTCAAGTTGGATGGGATACATTGGTCTGGAATGCTAGTATACACCCTAGTACTTCTGCCACGGCATGGAAATCATTTAATAATTGTGCAAAGAACCGACACTAGCATTAGAAAGAAGGGTGTTCATCTAGCCTCTAAATGTTGTTGTGGGATGTAAAGAGGAAGAAGACACGGATCACATTTTATGGCATTGTCGGTTTGCTAAGAATTTATGGAGTTGGAATGCAGAACTTTATGGGCTTGAAGACAACTTTCAAAATGCACTGGAAGCAAGGGCTAAGACAATGGGCAGGAGTCCTCTCATTAGAAAGCTATGGGATGCATGTATTGTTAATTCCATGGTTATACTATGGAAGCACCGAAACATGGTAGTCTATGACAACAAGGCGCCTGACAATGCAACCTGCAAGAGGATGGTTAGAAACAAGATACAAATGGCTTTTAGACTCTCTAAAAGCAATAGCTATCATGTCAGAGATGATACCATTCTTAGCAACTGGGGTCTGCCCGCAAGAACTCAATCTGCTATAGGAGTATTAAGCTGCTACTGGGACTTACCTGAACAAGGTGTTGTAAAGATAAATGTTGACTGGGCTTCTAGGGGTAATCCTGGGTCTTCGGGGATTGGTGCTAGTTTCATAAATTATTTGGGTAAATTTTTGGCGATTATATGCATAAACTTGGGGATCCAGACCAACTACATAGCGGAAGTTACAGCTATTCTAGAAAGTGTGGAGCACGCAATTGAACAAGGGTGGCTGGCGCTTACGATTGAGAGTGATTCTGTTGCTGTTGCTGCAGTGCACGCCTATGGGAAAAACAACTTACCATGGGAGCTACTGTCTAGGTGGAACAAATGCAAAGAGAAGTTGCAAGCCATTTGGATGACAACAAACTACAGAGAACTAAACTTCAGAAATGAAAAAGCCGCTAAGTTTGGAGCAAATCGGATAACAATGAACATGTTAGTTGTAATAGGAAAACCTATATGGGTGAACAGATGGGAGATACCCTATCTGACCTATTATAGGTTTACTGACAGGTAGCATAGTGTTGTTTTGAGGTCTGACTTGTTACTGTGGAATGTATCTATAAACATTACCCAGAAGGTGAGTTTTGTGTCAGTAGATCACAATGTATATCCTTCTTTATCTATCTATAAGTATTTATCTTGCCGACTTAGCCAAAAAAAAAAGTCAGTTGGGTTTTGGAGGTTCATTAAAAAGATATTCTAGAGTAGGAATGAAATTTCCTATAGAGGGAATGCAGTTGTTACTGTACCGTGTTTAAGAAGCTGTGAATAATGATTCAAGTTTTGGACTGTTTTCCAGATTGTATAGCAAGGACCAAGTGGACGAAGAAAATGTGGAAGGTCTGGGGGCGAAGTTTATGTGGGAAATGCATGGAATAAAAACTTAGAATATCATAGTAGATTTAACCTGATTAGGCTATAAAACAAGTTAGAAGAGCCTTAGTTGGTCTGAATATTAGCTGATTTAGGTGATGATGTCGTTGTTGTTCTGTGTCAGTGTCGGTTGTGGAAAGTATCCGACATAGTCATCTCAACCATTGTTTTTCCTCCTACATAGTTTCCACTTGAGTCGGTGTGAATTGGGTTAATTTGATGTTTACTACGACAACACATTTTGCTGCTTTCTGACATGGTCTCCTTGTAACACTGTAACAGTACACAGGTTAGTCGGGGGATAACTTCACTAGGAAGCACAAGAAAAGGCTGGATTATTCAACAATCCTCAGTTACTGATCTATGCACTACAAACAGAAAGAATTGAACTCACAGCGTGACTATTAGTTGATAGAGGAGGTGAGGAATTATCCATCTCGCTATCAGTTGATAAATAGCCCGGGCGACTTGTGAACACACGTCTGAACAAAAGAAATGTTTGGACGTCACTTGGAGTGTCGTCCCTAGTGGCTTCCCTCGACTCCATGTTTTCTTGATCTACGACTCGCTCACACTGAGTGTTTTGTCTTCGACTAATCTTGTTCTCCTTTAATAATATATTACTTGCGAAATTTAGTCTCATCTTGATTAAACGGTATTGTTAATTCCATATTATAACTGTTATCATTAACTAAATGTTATTGTAGATTATAAATTGGCAAAAGAAAATCATTCAGCCCCTTTTATCTATATAACAAAATAGGGTGGTGTCGGACCAACCACACCTCTCCCTAACCTTTGGATTAATTTTATGACATGGAGAATCTAAAAGATGATAGGGTGTGTGCAACTTTGTTAAGTCACTCCATAACCATTTGGTCAACAAAGGCTACATGGGCTGGGCTTTTAACATTGGGCCCTTTACACTTTGTGAATGGACACTATAACTATTTGGGATGGGCCTTTTATGTTAGGCCTTTTTACACCTTTTGGGCTTTTTAAGTTGGTGGACTTGGGCTGGGTTTTGCAGCGTATGCATGCCCGTCTGGGGGAAGCGGATGCTTGCGTCGATAATGCAAAGCCGTATTTGTGCCGTCTGAGGGTGGATCGCGTCCGGCGTCCGGCGAAGCGGCGTATCTATGCCGCACGGCACGGATACTAGTGATAAAAAAAGAAACGTTTTTTTTTTTTTTTCCTTTTTATTTATTATTCAACAACAGCCACGTGTCTAGAGATTGGTGTGAGATCTGTCTTCCAGTGGACGATTATGCCCTCACGCGCATGAAAGCAGGAGAGATTGATCGGGACTCATTCCGGATTAACACTTGTTCTCAAATTCAAAAAATGTATTTCGAACCTCTCAAATCTCACTCTCATTTCACCTTCTTTACTTCATACTTGAAAATTTCATACCTGAAATATCAGAACAAGGAGTACAATTTGGTTGAGTAGAAGAAGTTTTTGTTGAGCAGTTTTCTGATGATGAGTATGAATGTGATTTCGATAACCAAAAGGTTTTTTCTTTTTTCACTATATACTTATATTGTAGTACCTGAATTTTATTGCTATTTAGTACAATTAGTTTAATTTGAGCTATGAGAACTTTAGTGTTGTGTTACAATGTGAGAATGTGACTTATAGTGTAGCGGAACTTATGGTCTGCAAGTAGTATTTTGTTATGAAATTATTAAAGTGTAGGCGTTTCTGATACTAGAATTATGATTTTGGCGTCAGGGGTCGTCCTCCGTGGCTAACATTGATGAATGGAAATGGAAACTTAGTTTGCTATCAAGTAGCGAACAAGACCAAGAGATAATTAGTAGATATAAAAGAGATAGAAGGGATTATGAGCAGATTTCTAATCTTGTTAAAAGGATGGGACTTTACAGGTTAGGGAAATGATTTGTGGCACTTTTTCTTATTTGGTAGTGTTTTTGAAATTGAGTTCTGATGTGCTGTTTATGTTTAAGTGAGCTTTATGGAAAAGTTGTGGTTGCAAGCAAGGTCCCTCTTCCTAACTACAGACCCGATCTTGATGATAAGCGGCCTCAAAGAGAGGTAATAACTCTCTCTCTCTCTCTCTCTCTCTCTCTCCCTGTAGCTGTAAGGTTGATTAAATTACAAAGCTCTATTTGCACAGGTGGTTCTCCCTCTTAGCTTGCAAAGGACAGTTGAAGGTCTCCTTCAGGAACACCTTGATAGAATGCAATTAAGTTCTGGAAAAATCAATGACAATTCAGGTGATCCTAGGGTTGTTGATCAGATTGAAGATTTAAACCCAGGCGAGAATCCAGACTCATTTCTTGACAGGTCGGTCATGGAAAAGGTTCTTCAACGTCAAAGTTCTCGAATCGCTAATTTCCAGAGATCATGGCAGGTAATAATTACTTTCTCTGTTGCTGATGCAGTACGCTGTGCAATTATTGTTGAAATTAATCCCACATTGGGAGTCTAAAGCCTAGCCAATCAATATATAAATCATGGGGCCGCTTCACTCATCACCAATTGGTTTTGAGTTGGATGCCCATCTTTAATTATTATGACTACAATTTGGTTGGTGGTAAACATTTCATCACAGTAACACTTCTATCTGCCCACACGCTATTTGTTGGGGGAGTTTATATTGAAAGAAATTGTATACTTTGATGATTGATCCTTCTGTGGGGATCTCTTGTAAATGTCATAATGTGATCATTTGTCTTTACAAACAAATGTTCAGAGTTCAGGTTTGATGATATACGAGCTATTTGTATATTTCGCGTCAGTTTAACATTCTTTATTCTTCCTCTATAAATGGCCCTGCTTTTCTGATGAATGGAAAAAAGGGTTGGGCACTTAAAAGAACACATATTGTTGGTCCTCACACATAATGCCATTAAGTTGCATGGATTTTCTTGTAGTTTGGTGTGGAGATTACTTAAAAGAATACATATTGAAATTATTTAGGGTTTTTCTTCTGGGTTATTGATTTTATATAGCGCTAAATTTGATAATTTTTTTAATTCCCAGGAATCGCCCGAGGGAAATAGGATGCTGGACTTTAGGAAATCACGTCCTGCATACTCAGAGAAGGATAGGCTACTCTCAGCTATTGCTCGAAATCAGGTTTTACTTTCGTGCTGATGCCCTTCCTAGAAGATTTCAGTCGAGTATGATGAGTATTGTTTGGTTGATAATTCCAAGTTGTGTACATGGCGTAGTCATGTGCATAAACGATTTAGATCGTTTTTCTAGTGGTGCTGGAGCATATGCTGTTAAAATATTAAAGGCTAGAGTACTCCATATTATCAAGGGGTACAGGTAATTAGACACAAAAGCCCCTCTTGAGTTAGGGATTTTCCCTTTTGTTGTGTTTTTTCGTTTCGTTTTCTGGAGATTCTTCCTTCATTTTGTACTGTGCTTACGAAAATAAGTTGGGAAAGAACGAAATACATCAACAATAAACAACCACCTCATACTTTGACTTTTTTTTTTCTCCTTGTAATGACTCATTGCGACATTAATGGATTAAGAGTTTGACTGGGATTTGTCACTTGAGCTGTAGCTTTTAAGAAAGTTACTTTCTGGCTTGAGCTCATTTATGGTTCCTTCTGTATGGTTCCAACTTATGATAAACTTGGATCCAGTTTATGTATGTATATAAGACAGTCTTTTTCATAGTAAGCTTCAGTTTGGAAAGCTGTGCCTGTAATATTGTTAAATCTTGTAAATGCAAATGTGATCCTGGAACTATTTATAAAACAACATTTTGGCTTGCAAATGTAAAAACTATTTTGTTATAAACTTTTATTGCTATTATCTTTTGTGTTAATGTATTTGTAACAAAACCTTTTTGGTAATTTGCAAAGGTAAAATTTTTTCCATCTCACATCCCCCACAGCTCCGGGAACATGTCACAAATTTTTTCGTGTGTTGGTATTGCATTAATAATTTAATAATAAAAAAAAGAGTAAAGCTCAGATTTAACCTTTAAGTATTCTGCAAATTGGATAAGCATCGACAGATTCTCTCATCTGTCTACTATTTGTCTTTTTCACATATGCTCATGGAAGTGGAAGCTATTGATATTTCCAAACCAGTTAGGTAAAATTTGGACATATTTCCAACAGGCTGTTTTTTGCACGTTATATCCGGTTTGTGAATTTTCTATTGGTGTTACCAATTGTTATTTTTTTTTATATGACAGGTCATTGTGATCTCTGGAGAGACTGGATGTGGCAAAACCACTCAGCTTCCTCAGTATGTATTAGAGTCTGAGATAGAATCTGGTCGTGGAGCATTTCGTAGCATCATCTGTACACAGCCTCAACGAATATCTGCTATGGCTGTTGCAGAAAGAGTTTCTACAGAAAGAGGAGAGCCTCTTGGTGATTCTGTAAGCTCTTTCTCTCTCTCTATCCTAGGCGAAACAAAAGAGGAGGAAGCAGTGAGAAGGGAAAAGGAATGGCAAACCGAGTTGCAGGGTAAAGATTTCAAGGACAAAAACACCAATAGATTCCTCTCAAAATGTTGGCTGGAGCTGCACAAGTTTTCTTGCCCGCTCCAGCAGATAACCAGACAATGTACATGGTGAAAGAAGGTCAAATATCCAGTGGTTTAGTGCTGTCAAGTTCCCTTTTAGAGAAAGGGCGAGAAGACAGTGGATATCAATCCATATCGGAGTACATTGGCGTTCTCAGCAAAAGTGGCGATCCATTAATTGCCAACCAGAGTTTGGGGAACTTCAGATTTCTTGGTACAAGTTCTGATGTCAACCGAGGTAAGGGTCCAAGGGACGCATTTATTGTCGAAAGAGATAATACTTCATCAAACATTGAATTGAGACTTGGGCAACCTTGTCAGCAAAGTTATAATGTGGAAGGTTCAGTTGTATCAACTTTGCAGCCACAGCCATTTGTTATGTACAGCAACAGCCCAAAGCCATTACTACAGGACCCCGTTTTTCATAATGGTGAATACTTGAAGAAGAATTTCAGTTGTTGACATTCTGATTTGATTATTTCATAAGTTGTTTCTACAAAATTTCCCTGATTATTTTGTATTTTTTCCTTTTGTGCAGTGGGAAGTCCCATGTTAAAGGAGGAGTCGAGGCAAAATCTTGGGGGTCTTCTTCCTTCAAACACGTCAATTTCTCATAGAGGGATCCAAAGCAAGTCCAACGTTCGGCATCTTGCCCCTCGAGATTCGGCAAAAGTAGAAAAATTGAAGGGTGACATGGTTAAGAGATCACATACATATCTTCCATAATTTAGTACCCCTACCTGAAAGGGATGTGCTGTCTCAGACTAGTAAGAATAGGATCAATTATAGTGAGACTTTTATGTTTAGGGCCACATGGTGTATATAGTGGTACCATCGCCCCTCGAATATTGTAGTAACAGAAAAGATGGAACAGAGGAAAAACAACTTAACAACATTATACTGGGTCATTTCAATCACGCGGAGAGATGTAAAAGGGTTCAGGACACCGCTGATAATTGCTACTATGGCACAGAGAGAGGCAATTCCCTCTTTAATAATAACCAGATGGCTGGTCCTAGTCCAAGTGTTGGATTCACAAGTGATAGCCGTCTATCTAGTGCTTCAACTGTGAAAGGAAAGCAATCTTCTTATTGGTGTCACTCAGCGGCGATTCTGCATGATGCATCTGATCTCAGACGCTCACATGGAAAAACCTCTTTCCTTCAAAACAACAATCATTTTGATCACGGTCTTCTAAGATCCTTCAATTCTTCAACTTTAACTGCTGCACCAGGTTTGCCTTTGTCAGAAGCATCGACGGGCTTCACTTCAACAAACTCAGTCGGTAGACCAAGTTTGACACATATGTTGTCCAACAATGAGAGTGTTGATATAAGCCCTCATTTCCTGGATGAGAATTTAAGGTTGCTTGCCTTGAGGTATGCATTAGATCCGTCTAAGCAGAAGCATCAATCACTTCAGCTGAAATGGAGCAACAGCAAGGGAGACTATACTCTCTCTCAACAGAATTGCAGCAAAGGGGCACTACTTTAGGTTCTTTAGCAGCTGAAGAACCAGAGGAGGGACCCTACAATAACATTAACAATGGTGCTCTAGAGATGGCTGTTAAGCCGCTGCAGACATGCTCTAATCATTACGTGGATGGTAATTATGAGAAGTTGGGAGGTGTGACAGGTAACACAGTTACTGTACAGTACCTGGCTGTCAACTTTGTATTATAATGGGAACAATCTCCTTCATTACTGTAACTGTTTGGCTGATCTCTCAATGCAGGTACAAAAACTGGTGCAATTTCACTCCCTCTGTGGAATTTCGGTAGAACCTGGCGTTGCATATCCACTTTCTCATGAACCTCTTACTGATAAACAGTCTTTGGCAAGGTTAGTTTTCAGAAATATTCAATAACGTCAATAAAGTCTCATCCAGAATATATTTGGAAATTCAAGTCGATTGAGATAATATATTTCACAGTATGCAATATGATAAATAAAACAAAATGCCAAATTCTCATGAAATTCTGGAACTGTAATTTTGACAGAAACTTAGGACTTAAATGTTTTTAATATGATCAAGGTTGATATATTACGTCTGGAATTCTTTTTTGATATATTTTCAGGAAAGAAACAAGTTAGTACCTGTGTGGAAGTGAAATGCTTTGTGGTATTCATCTCTTTTAAGTGTATACTATTTGTTTTCAGAAGTTTTTATTGGTGCTCTAGCCTTGGGGCTTCTGGCGGCGTTTTGTCTTTTTGGTCTTTTTTGTGTCGAGCCTCTGGTTCACCTCTCGTCCTCTCATGTAGGTCAGCACCTTATAATAGGCCTATAGGTGCCAACACAGTTAGGTAGGATGTATTAGAGCATCCTGATGCGAGTCCATCCTCCTCTCTGTGTATCCTTTCTCTTAGAATATTAATTCTAAAAAAAAAGTGGAAGCAGAAAAAGCTCAATAAGGGCAAACATACTGACTTTTTGAAGTTCCTTAACAAGCAAGAAACAATTATCAAGCCTTTCACTGCCACTGCCACTGCACCACTCAAATTTTTAAAAGGACAACTATGCGAAGTTGCGCACCACTCACTGTTTATAGTTGTCTTGATTGAACTGTTTGGCTGATCTTATTGTTGTATATGCCATGAAGCCCCTTGATAATTTATGCACAAGAAATACATTAATAGACAAGCGTAACAGAGTTAAGTATCTTATTAGATCATGAAGGGTGTTTATGTCTTATATTGATTTTATTGGTTTTGACTTTTTGTTTTTATCGAAAGAATATAATTTTTTCATTCATTATAGAAAGAACTACAACACATCCAAGATTAGGGTTTGTAGGATTCTGCATGGACACTAAGACACACTACTTGTCATTACCACCCCACCTTGTTCATCCTTAGCAAGGCAACGTGTTCAGGAAAATAATTTTCATTAATCGAAAAAATATATAAAAATGTTTTAAGAAAAAAAAAGCATTTAAGTGATGTACTGGATCGATATTGTGTTTTGATATCTTATCTCAAGTTCTTGAAACCGCTCCCCATCACTCTGTAGTCTGTGTTGCTATTTTTTGTAGTCCAAGTGACTCAGTATTTGCACCCTTCACATTGTTCTATTGATATTTCAGCCTTGGAAGAACCGAGAACAACATTGTGATATCTGGCGAGCATGATGTATGCGGTCAGAGAGAACCAAGCTCATTCTTCCCTGGAAAGTGCTCCTCTGCGGTTAAAGCCTCAAAGACTGTTCCTTCAATATTTGACAATGGTAGTTTGGTACCGCGAGGACAAATCAAATGCGTTAAATCAATCTGAGAACTTGAACAGGAAAATCCCTGTGCAAAATGGCTGTCATACTTCTCAGTGGAGAGATGTCCCAAGCAAACATATTAGGGTTGGTAGCTGTACTAATGTCGAGAAGCCAACTAAGGTACTTGATGCCAGCAATGTTAATGTTCAAGTTGTAGAAATTGCTGTGAAGAGATTTGATGGAACTCACAAGGCTGAGTCTTTGAAAGAGCAGCAGATGTCAAATGCATATTCAAGCTGTTCTGCACCTGCTGTCACTGAGATAACAGTTGAGGTTAATACTGCGGGTTCCTGTACTATTGATGCTGGGACTGATAGGTTTGTGAATGATCATGTAGTTGATGAGGGTTCTGGCATTGAAAGATGCTGGTCAACTGATGATGAAGCACTGAGACCATCAGTGCTTGTCACACCTCCATTTATCCAAAGGTGGCAGATCCTCATCCTGTTTACCCATTCGATCATCAGCGTGGCCTTGTAGACAATCATAGGCTTCAAAGCCCCTTGGTCGGAAGAACGTACAAAAACGACTTCCTACAGGGGATTTGGGGTATGAAAGCATCCTCGAGGTGCAACTAACAATACTTACTATTTAGACACATCTAAACAATATTACAGCTGTCTCGTTGGATCAGGGTAATTCACCCCAAAAAACTATAAGACCAACCTTGGCCCTAACAGGCTTATGTGTTTTAAGGCTTTCTAATGGCGTACCAAAAATCAAAAAGGAAGAAAGAAGATGAAGAAGAAAAAGAAGAAGAAAAGACATCAAATAAAAGTACAATAGAAAAATAAAATAATGATATAATATAAACTATTTTGGCATCTATACACAAGAATACATAAGTAATAGTAGCTTTGTAGAGAGAGAAAGAGGCTAACAAATGGTATATCATGAGATAGCTTCAGACTTTTTAGTGCACCAATACCATAATGATCATTCCACATCTTCTGCATATTCCGAGCAACCATCTTCTCGGTAATGAGTTCTATTGGGGCAATATCTGGTGGGGAATTGAAATCCCCACACTGGACCAATAGGTATATTGCACACACATCAATTTTGTCCAACTTTTTAGATAAGTTGTGTCATCTCTGAAACGAAAAAATGCAAAGTTAGTTAATTCAAGTATATTTGCTTCAATACAAAATAGTATTTATGGGCTGTGTACATTTGCTTCATTTTCAGTTCAAAAGTGTTAAGGGTATATCTAATGGAAATAACAGGATCTATCATTAATATTCAAGCATTCATACTGATTATCAAGCTAAACTTTTTTCTTTTCTTTTCCTACATCTAATGTTCAACGATATCTCTCTCATCCTATATTGTAATTATCATTTTTAGCCTCAAGATTTTGGAAAAAATAAAATAAATAATAATTAAACTACTACTTTTTCACAATCTTGTCATATATATCTAGTCCGTTACTAAGATTACTCTCTCTCTCGTCTAATAAAATAAATTGAAATCTTACAATCATTTTGGTTTGGTTATAGTAAGCAATTCAAGATAATGTGTTGAAAATGCCATATGCAAAGAAAAAAGATTGTTGGAGAGTATTTCATGAACACATCAAGGGGTTTGGACTACGCCTAAGATTACATTCTCTCTCTCTCTCGTTATCCCAAAAAACATTCACCTTGATTTTACCGTGCATTTCAAGGTAAAATGTTGAAATTGTCTCTCGACCTAATATGAATAAATATTGGCGTATGTTACGTTAGTCGGACTCTTTACACGATCAAAAATAAAGCTTTATTCCAAATATGTTGGCCTTCTAAAAAAAAATGGGCATGCATATACCATTGAGTGAGCAAGAGATCTATCACATATACAATAACTAACCAAACTAAGCCAAATATTTCATAGAAATAGGACTAGATTCACCAAGAGAAATGACATCCTAAAAGTACATAAACAACATATCGGTCTTGTGAAAAGAAAATTGTTGGAGACCAACTTCTTCAACAAACACATCAATGGTTATTAGTTAGGTGCACGATATATATTACCCTAATATCTCTCTATCTCTCTCAAATAAAATAAAATAAAATAAATCTTCTAATCACCTTGATCGTGGGGTGAATTCAAGGTAATGTGTTGAAAATGTAATTCAACTTTGAGATGAATAGATAATTACAAAACAAAAAGTATAAATACCCTCATATTTGTACAGGTTGAATTGACATTTTGTAGAAAAATACATGTATCATTTTTCTAGAAATCAAAACTTCGATCCGTTTGTTTACATAGAAACTAGACTTCAAACTCTTTCCAACGGTATATGGATCTGGCAGACGCGACATATGCCACTTAGTTTAGCGACATGTGTTATTTTTCAAAATATAACATGTTTACCGTTCTAATTCAAATTTGAGTATCGTTTAAAATTGACGGCTTATAGAAAAACATGTGTATCTTTTTTTTTTCCCCAAATCAAAATTTTGATCCATTTTGAAATAGAAAGTAGACTTCAAAATCTTTCCAAAGGTATATAGCACGATGCATGACACTAAGTATAAAGGCATATGTGAGTTTTCAATATGAGGTGTTGACTTCGTTCTATCTCATATTTTGTGTGAAGTTTGAAATTGACATTTTGTAGAAAAATACATGTATCGTTTTTCTAGAAATCAAAACTTTGATCCGTTTGTTTACATAGAAACTAGACTTCAAGTTCTTTCCAACGGTATATAGCGCACGAAGTATGCCACTTAGTTTAGTGACATATGTTGTTTTCAAATATAACGTGTTTACCATTCCAATTCAAATTGGTACCATTTAAAATTGGCGTTTAGTGAAAAACACATGTATCATTTTCCGAACACACGAGGGCTAATATATATCTGAATTTGAGAATCATCCTTATTACTTACGTACATATTAGTTTAAAGAGTTTAGTTTAATGGAGCACCAATTATTCCTTTGTTCTAACTTCACTTGTTCACCATCTTCCTTGACAACATTCCTGCCTTAGCTTCTTAGATCCCTCACACAAACAAGAAGACTTTTTTATGTGAAAGCATCAAAAGCAATCAAGAAGACCCTTTCCACGGATAACAAGCTGAAGCTTTGTTCCAAGGTATTGAAAGGAGAGCTCTTTTGCAAAGGTCGACTAAAAGCCTTTGGCCCCAAGTCCCGTTTTTAGAAGCTTTATTTGGAGCTATAACTAACAATCAATGGGAATCTGCTCTTAAGGTATATTAGCCTCATTTCGTTCCAAACTTTTAACTTTATTCATGTTCTTCATATTTGTTTTGCCTCTTTTAGATTTTTGAACTACTATGTAAAAGCAAGATTTAGATGCATTACCAAGATGTCAAACATACACAAAACTTTTGTTATGCTTAGAAATGTAAGCGACACGGATATGCAAGTTTTGCTTTATGAAAATGGTGGCTCTCAAGCCTTCTATTGATGTTTACAACTTCCCTTGTCGGTGTTTATGGTCTAAGTGGTCACTTTTCGGGAGGCTTTTGGTATAGTGGATGATATGAGTCTGATTCTTGATTGCAAGCCGGGATATTTACACATATTGATCCTCGTTAATTCAGCGTTCTAAATTTAAATTAAGCTTTGTCCCGATTGGTAGTTACTCGGCGATATGTCATATCAGGTATCGAGTGTAGCATTGTGACCTATAATACCTTGATTGATGGATATGGTAAAAGGCTGAGATGTTTAAACAAATGGAGAAATTACCGATGATATGACAAAACAATAAATGCCTACGATGTTTACCTGATGAACTCCTTCTTATGGGCATGGGAATGTTGGAGATCAAGGAGATGGAGAGGTGGTATGAGAAGTTTCAACTCGTGGAGTCGGTCCGGACATAAAGGCGTTTAATATCTTGATCCGGATCATATGGGAAACATGCATGACAAAATGGAGAAAGTTATCGATTTTATGAAGAAAAGATTTTTGCTTTCTCTAACAACTATAACTTTCAATATTCTTATTGAGATGTTTGGGAGGGTAAACGACATTGTGAAAATGGAATATTACTTAGGATGATGAAGTACAAAGGAGTAAAACCTAATTCTGTTACCTCTTTTTGCTCTCTTGTTAATTTTTATAGTAAAGCTGAGAAACTATACAATATCAAGCAGTTTTGAGGCAAGTGGAGAACTTCGATGTAGTTTTGGATGCCCCTTTTTCCATTTGTCATCGAGTGCATATGGCCAAGTAGGGGAGTTGCAAAGGATGGAGGGAGATGTTTGTCGAGATGAGGCGGGAGGAAATGCATGCACGATAACATCACCTTTGCTACTATGATCCAAGCTTTACTTTGCTTTCGAGGGGTATGACTAAGTCAAACTCAGCATTTGGAGACCGTTTGCTTCAATAGAAAGAGAACTTCGGGTATGTTGTGTAATTTTTTTTTTTTTCAGCTTTGCAACTAGCTCGTAGAAGTCAACAAAATTTCATTGATGTCCATCTGCATCCTATATATATATATATATATATATATATATATATATATATATATATATATATATATATATATATATATATATATGTATGTATTTGGCTTGTGATTATCCTTGCGTCCATGCTTCGTGATCATTTGAAATAGCGAGAGAAAAAAGTCATGTTTCTTGAGTGAGAAAAGCTCTGTCTTTCTCTCATTAGAAATAATTTAGATATTACCCATTAGGTTCCTTGTTTGGTACTTGATCTAAGGTCATCAACACCTTATCTCTTGCTTGCCATAAAAAACACTTTTACTTTATTTATTAAAATCCAGGAGGGGAAGAACTACTTCTTTGCTCTGAATTTCCAGATCAAATGTTAATACATTCTTGTTGTTAATGGAACCTTTGTTCCATGGGATTTCTTGGGGAGGGAATCCTAATGCTAATCCTCGAGAAAGTTGTCGA